>NW_027183080.1:0-106887 GCF_041146395.1 Eulemur rufifrons | reverse complement strand
AACACATCCACACCGACCCCACAGGAAAAAAAAAAAAAAACACCGTAGCCTCCAGCTACTAATTATAATGCTAATTTGCAAATCTTTCCTGCATTTTTAAACAATGGAAAAATGATGGTGAGAAGATACTTAGAAGAATGGATTCTTGTCAGTCTCCACTAACAAAAATAGGCAAAACCAAGTCAGCTGCGCCTCAGCATAGTTATGTCCCTCGCAGCCTTCTTGGGTTTCAGGAGGCACAAACAAACGTTATCACAATTATGGTGAGACGCTGAACACCTGCAAATAATTTTCAACGTACTGGTTAATTGAAAAGCTCTGCGGCATACTTCTTGGAACAAGCCAGTTACCTGTTCCCACGCAAAGAGGAGTATATAGAACGATGGTGGATTTCCAGCTGATGAAGTAAAGGATTATTAAAGGAACGGGATGACCATGGCGATCATCGTTAATTCTCTGAAACAGAATCCGCCCTTTTCACCTGCCAAACACATGCCCACTTCTCCTCTCTGGGGATAATAAAAACTAACCATCGAACTGACAGAGGGCCTGAACCCCACCATCCACATCGACTACACAAAAAAATAAAACCGTACCCTCCAGCTACTTATTATAATGCTAACTTGCAAAATTTCCCTGCATTTTAAAACAATGGAAAAATGGTGGTGGGATCATACTTAGAAGAATGGCTTCTTGTCAGTCTCCACTAACAAAAATAGGCAACACCAAGTCAGCTACTCCTCAGCATAGTTATGTCCGTCGCAGCCTTCTTGGGTTTCAGGAGGCACAAACAAACGTTATCACAATTATGGTGAAACGCTGAACACCTGCAAATAATTTTCAACGTAGTGGTTAATTGAAAAGCTCTGCGGCATACTTCTTGGAACAAGCCAGTTACCTGTTCCCACGCAAAGAGGAGAATATAGAACCATGGTGGATTTCCAGCTGATGAAGTAAAGGATTATTAACGGAACGGGATGACCATGGTGATCATCGTTAATTCTCTGAAACAGAATCCGCCCTTTTCACCTGCCAAACACATGCCCACTTCTCTCTGGGGATAATAAAAACTAACCAGCGAACTGACAGAGGGTCTGACCCCCCAATCCACGTGGACCACACACACACAAAAAAAAAACCGTACCCTCCAGCTACTAATTATAATGCTAACTTGCAAAATTTCCCTGCATTTTAAAACAATGGAAAAATGGTGGTGGGATAATACTTAGAAGAATGCCTTCTTGTCAGTCTCCATAAGAAAAATAGGCAACACCAAGTCAGCTACTCCTCAGCATAGTTATGTCCGTCGCAGCCTTCTTGGATTTCAGGAGGCACAAACACACGTTATCACAATTATGGTGAAACGCTGAACACCTGCAAATAATTTTCAAGGTAGTGGTTAATTGAAAAGCTCTGCGGCATACTTCTTGGAACAAGCCAGTTACCTGTTCCCACGCAAAGAGGAGTATATACAACCATGGTGGATTTCCAGCTGATGAAGTAAAGGATTATTAAAGGAACGGGATGACCATGGGGATCATCGTTAATTCTCTGAAACAGAATCCGCCCTTTTCACCTGCCAAACACATGCCCACTTCTCCTCTCTGGGGATAATAAAAACTAACCAGCGAACTGACAGAGGGCCTGACCCCCCCCTTTCCACATCGACCACACACACAAAAAAAAAACCGTACCCTCCAGCTACTAAGTATAATGCTAACTTGCAAAATTTCCCTGCATTTTAAAACAATGGAAAAATGGTGGTTGGATCAGACTTAGAAGAATGGCTTCTTGTCTGTTTCCACTAACAAAAATAGGCAACACCAAGTCAGCTACTCCTCAGCATAGTTATGTCCGTCACAGCCTTCTTGGGTTTCAGGAGGGACATACAAACGTTATCAAAATTATGGTGAAATGCTGAACACCTGCAAATAATTTTCAACGTACTGGTTAATTTGAAAACTCTCCAGCATAATTCTTGGAACAAGCCAGGTACCTGTGCCCACGCATAGAGGAGTATATAGAAACATGGTGAATCCCAGCTGATGAAGCAAAGGATTCTTAAAGGAATGAGATGACCATGCGGATCCTATTTAATTCTCTGAAACAGAATCCGCCCTTTTCACCTGCCAAACACATGCCCACTACTCTTCTCTGGGGATAATAAAAACAAACCAGCGATCTGACAGAGGGCCTGAACACCCATCCTGACCGACCCCACAAAACAAAAAAATACCCTCCAGCTACTAATTATAATGCCAATTTGCAAAATTTCCCTGCATTTTTAAACAATGGAGAAATGATGGTGGGATGATACTTACTTAGGAAGAATGGCTTCTTGTCAGTCTCCACTGACAAAAATAGGCAACACCAAGTCAGCTACGCCTCAGCATAGTTATGTCCATAGCAGCCATATTTGGTTTCAGTAGGCACATACACACGTTATCACAATTATGGTGAAACGCTGAAAACCTGCAAAGGATTTTCAACATACTGGTTAATTGAAAAGCTCTGAGGCATACATCTTGGAACAAGCCAGTTTCCTGTGCCCACGCATAGAGAAGTATATAGAATCATGGTGGATTCCCAGCTCATAAAGCAAAGGATTCTTAAAGGAACGGGATTACCATGCGGATCCTGTTTAATTCTCTGAAACAGATCCGCAGTTTTCACCTGCCATACTAATACCCACTTCTCCTCTCTGGGGATAATAAAAACAAACCAGCGAACTGACAGAGGGCCTAACCAACACATCCACACCGACCCCACAGGAAAAAAAAAAAAAAACACCGTAGCCTCCAGCTACTAATTATAATGCTAATTTGCAAATCTTTCCTGCATTTTTAAACAATGGAAAAATGATGGTGAGAAGATACTTAGAAGAATGGATTCTTGTCAGTCTCCACTAACAAAAATAGGCAAAACCAAGTCAGCTACGCCTCAGCATAGTTATGTCCGTCGCAGCCTTCTTGGGTTTCAGGAGGCACAAACAAACGTTATCACAATTATGGTGAAACACTGAACACCTGCAAATAATTTTCAACGTACTGGTTAATTGAAAAGTTCTGCAGCATAATTCTTGGAACAAGCCAGTTACCTGTTCTCACGCAAAGAGGAGTATATAGAACCATGGTGGATTTCCAGCTGATGAAGTAAAGGATTCTTAAAGGAACGGGATGACCATAGGGATCATCGTTAATTCTCTGAAACAGAATCCGCCCTTTTCACCTGCCAAACACATGCCCACTTCTCCTCTCTGGGGATAATAAAAACTAACCAGCGAACTGACAGAGGGCCCGACCCCCCGCCATCCACATCGACCACACACAAAAAAAAAAACCGTACCCTCCAGCTACTAATTATAATGCTAACTTCCAAAATTTCCCTGCATTTTAAAACAATGGAAAAATGATGGTGGGATCATACTTAGAAGAAAGGCTTCTTGTCTGTCTCCACTAACAAAAATAGGCAACACCAAGTCAGCTACTCCTCAGCATAGTTATGTCCGTCACAGCCTTCTTGGGTTTCAGGAGGGACATACAAACGTTATCAAAATTATGGTGAAATGCTGAACACCTGCAAATAATTTTCAACGTACTGGTTAATTTGAAAACTCTCCAGCATACTTCTTGGAACAAGCCAGGTACCTGTGCCCACGCATGGTGGAATCCCAGCTGATGAAGCAAAGGATTCTTAAAGGAATGAGATGACCATGCGGATCCTGTATAATTCTCTGAAACAGAATCTGCCCTCTTCACCTGCCAAACACATGCCCACTACTCTTCTCTGGGGATAATAAAAACAAACCAGCGATCTGACAGAGGGCCTGAACACCCATCCTGACCGACCCCACAAAACAAAAAAGTACCCTCCAGCTACTAATTATAATGCCAATTTGCAAAATTTCCCTGCATTTTTAAACAATGGAGAAATGATGGTGGGATGATTCTTAGAAGAATGGCTTCTTGTCAGTCTCCACTGACAAAAATAGGCAACACCAAGTCAGCTACGCCTCAGCATAGTTATGTCCGTAGCAGCCATATTTGGTTTCAGTAGGCACATACACACGTTATCACAATTATGGTGAAACGCTGAAAACCTGCAAAGGATTTTCAACATACTGGTTAATTGAAAAGCTCTGAGGCATACTTCTTGGAACAAGCCAGTTTCCTGTGCCCACGCATAGAGAAGTATATAGAACCATGGTGGATTCCCAGCTCATGAAGCAAATGATTCTTAAAGGAACGGGATTACCATGCGGATCCTGTTTAATTCTCTGAAACAGATCCGCAGTTTTCACCTGCCATACTAATACCCACTTCTCCTCTCTAGGGATAATAAAAACAAACCAGCGAACTGACAGAGGGCCTGACCAACACATCCACACCGACCCCACAGGAAAAAAAAAAAAAAAAACACCGTAGCCTCCAGCTACTAATTATCATGCTAACTTGCAAAACTTTCCTGCATTTTTAAACAATGGAAAAATGATGGTGAGATGATACTTAGAAGAATGGATTCTTGTCAGTCTCCACTAACAAAAATAGGCAAAACCAAGTCAGCTACGCCTCAGCATAGTTATGTCCCTCGCAGCCTTCTTGGGTTTCAGGAGGCACAAACAAACGTTATCACAATTATGGTGAGACGCTGAACACCTGCAAATAATTTTCAACGTACTGGTTAATTGAAAAGCTCTGCGGCATACTTGTTGGAACAAGCCAGTTACTTGTTCCCACGCAAAGAGGAGTATATAGAACGATAGTGGATTTCCAGCTGATGAAGTAAAGGATTATTAAAGGAACGGGATGACCATACGGATCATCGTTAATTCTCTGAAACAGAATCCGCCTTTTTCACCTGCCAAACACATGCCCACTTCTCCTCTCTGGGGATAATAAAAACTAACCATCGGCCGGGCGCGGTGGCTCACGCCTGTAATCCTAGCACTCTGGGAGGCCGAGGTGGGCGGATCGTTTGAGCTCGGGAGTTCGAGACCAGCCTGAGCAAGAGCGAGACCCCACCTCTACTAAAAATAGAAAGAAATCATATGGACAGCTAAAAATATATATAGAAAAAATTAGCCGGGCATGGTGGCGCATGCCTGTAGTCCCAGCTACTCGGGAGGCTGAGACAGGAGGATCGCTTGAGCTCAGGAGTTTGAGGTTGCTGTGAGCTAGGCTGACGCCACGGCACTCACTCTAGCCTGGGCAACAGAGTGAGACTCTATCTCAAAAAAAAAAAAAAAAAAAAAAAAAAAAAAAACTAACCAGCGAACTGACAGAGGGCCTGACCCCCACCATCCACATTGACCACACAAAAAAAAAAAAACCGAACCTTCCAGCTACTAATTATAATGCTAACTTGCAAAATTTCCCTGCATTTTAAAACAATGGAAAAATGGTGGTGGGATCATACTTAGAAGAATGGCTTCTTGTCAGTCTCCACTAACAAAAATAGGCAACACCAAGTCAGCTACTCCTCAGCATAGTTATGTCCGTCGCAGCCTTCTTGGGTTTCAGGAGGCACAAACAGACGTTATCACAATTATGGTGAAACGCTCAACACCTGCAAATAATTTTCAACGTAGTGGTTAATTGAAAAGCTCTGCGGCATACTTCTTGGAACAAGCCAGTTACCTGTTCCCACGCAAAGAGGAGTATACAGAACCATGGTGGATTTCCAGCTGATGAAGTAAAGGATTATTAAAGGAATGGGATGACCATGGGGATCATTGTTAATTCTCTGAAACAGAATCCGCCCTTTTCACCTGCCAAACACATGCCCACTTCTCTCTGGGGATAATAAAAACTAACCAGCGAACTGACAGAGGGCCTGACCCCCCCATCCACGTCGACCACACACACAAAAAAAAAAAAACCGTACCCTCCAGCTATTAATTATAATGCTAACTTGCAAAATTTCCCTGCATTTTAAAACAATGGAAAAATGGTGGTGGGATAATACTTAGCAGAATGGCTTCTTGTCAGTCTCCACTAACAAAAATAGGCAACACCAAGTCAGCTACTCCTCAGCATAGTTATGTCCGTCGCAGCCTTCTTGGGTTTCAGGAGGCACAAACACACATTATCACAATTATGGTGAAACGCTGAACACCTGCAAATAATTTTCAACGTACTGGTTAATTGAAAAGCTCTGCGGCATACTACTTGGAACAAGCCAGTTACCTGTTCCCACGCAAAGAGGAGTATATAGAACCATGGTGGATTTCCAGCTGATGAAGTAAAGGATTATTAAAGGAACGGGATGACCATGGGGATCATCGTTAATTCTCTGAAACAGAATCCGCCCTATTCACCTGCCAACACATGCCCACTTCTCCTCTCTGGGGATAATAAAAACTAACCAGCGAACTGACAGAGGGCCTGACCCCCCCCCATCCACATCGACCACACACACACAAAAAAAAAAGAGTACCCTCCAACTACTAATTATAATGCTAACTTCCAAAATTTCCCTGCATTTTAAAACAATGGAAAAATGGTGGTGGGATCATACTTAGAAGAATGGCTTCTTGTCTGTCTCCAGTAACAAAAATAGGCAACACGAAGTCAGCTACTCCTCAGCATAGTTATGTCCGTCACAGCCTTCTTGGGTTTCAGGAGGGACATACAAACGTTATCAAAATTATGGTGAAACGCTGAACACCTGCAAATAATTTTCAAGGTACTGGTTAATTTGAAAATTCTCCAGCATACTTCTTGGATCAAGCCAGGTACCTGTGCCCACGCATAGAGGAGTATATAGAATCATGGTGGAATCCCAGCTGATGAAGCAAAGGATTCTTAAAGGAATGAGATGACCATGCGGATCCTATTTAATTCTCTGAAACAGAATCCGCACTTTTCACCTGCCAAACACATGCCCACTACTCTTCTATGGGGATAATAAAAACAAACCAGCGATCTGACAGAGGGCCTGAACACCCATCCTGACCGACCCCACAAAACAAAAAACTACCCTCCAGCTACTAATTATAATGCCAATTTGCAAAATTTCCCTGCATTTTTAAACAATGGAGAAATGATGGTGGGATGATACTTAGAAGAATGGCTTCTTGTCAGTCTCCACTGACAAAAATAGGCAACACCAAGTCAGCTACGCCTCAGCATAGTTATGTCCGTAGCAGCCATATTTGGTTTCAGTAGGCACATACACACATTATCACAATTATTCTGAAACGCTGAAAACCTGCAAAGGATTTTCAACATACTGGTTAATTGAAAAGCTCTGAGGCATACTTCTTGGAACTAGCCAGTTTCCTGTGCCCACGCATAGAGAAGTATATAGAACCATGGTGGATTCCCAGCTCATGAAGCAAAGGATTCTTAAAGGAACGGGATTACCATGCGGATCCTGTTTAATTCTCTGAAACAGATCCGCAGTTTTCACCTGCCATACTAATACCCACTTCTCCTCTCTGGGGATAATAAAAACCAACCGGGGAACTGACAGAGGGCCTGACCAACACATCCAAACCGACCCCACAGGAAAAAAAAAAAAAAAAAAAAACACCGTAGCCTCCAGCTACTAATTATAATGCTAACTTGCAAAACTTTCCTGCATTTTTAAACAATGGAAAAATGATGGTGAGATGATACTTAGAAGAATGGATTCTTGTCAGTCTCCACTAACAAAAATAGGCAAAACCAAGTCAGCTACGCCTCAGCATAGTTATGTCCGTCGCAGCCTTCTTGGGTTTCAGGAGGCACAAACAACCGTTATCACAATTATGGTGAAACGCTGAACACCTGCAAATAATTTTCAACGTACTGGTTAATTGAAAAGCTCTGCGGAATATTTCTTGGAACAAGCCAGTTACCTGTTCTCACGCAAAGAGGAGTATATAGAACCATGGTGGATTTCCAGCTGATGAAGTAAAGGATTATTAAAGGAACGGGATGACCATAGGGATCATCGTTAATTCTCTGAAACAGAATCCGCCCTTTTCACCTGCCAAACACATGCCCACTTCTCCTCTCTGGGGTTAATAAAAACTAACCAGCGAACTGACAGAGGGCCTGACCCCTACCATCCACATCGGCCACACAAAAAAAAAAGCCGTACCCTACAGCTACTAATTATAATGCTAACTTGCAAAATTTCCCTGCATTTTAAAACAATGGAAAAATGGTGGTGGGATGATACTTAGAAGAATGGCTTCTTGTCAGTCTCCATAAGAAAAATAGGCAACACCAAGTCAGCTACTCCTCAGCATAGTTATGTCCGTCGCAGCCTTCTTGGGTTTCAGGAGGCAGAAACAAACGTTATCACCATTATGGTGAAACGCTGAACACCTGCAAATAATTTTCAACGTACTGGTTAATTGAAAAGCTCTGCGGCATACTTCTTGGAACAAGCCAGTTACCTGTTCCCACGCAAAGAGGAGTATATAGAACCATGGTGGATTTCCAGCTGATGAAGGAAAGGATTATTAAAGGAACGGGGTGACCATGGGGATCATCGTTAATTCTCTGAAACAGAATCCGCCCTTTTCACCTGCCAAACACATGCCCACTTCTCCTCTCTGGGGATAATAAAAACTAACCAGCGAACTGACAGAGGGCCTAACCCCCCCATCCACATCGACCACACACACAAAAAAAACCGTACCCTCCAGCTACTAATTATAGTGCTAACTTGCAAAATTTCCCTGCATTTTAAAACAATGGAAAAATGGTGGTGGGATGATACTTAGAAGAATTGCTTGTGGACAGTCTCCACTAAGAAAAATAGGCAACACCAATTCAGCTACGCCTCAGCATAGGTATGTCCGTCGCAGCCTTCTTGGGTTTCAGGAGGTACAAACACACGTTATCACAATTATGGTGAAACGCTGAACACCTGCAAATAATTTTCAACGTAGTGGTTAATTGAAAAGCTCTGCGGCATACTTCTTGGAACAAGGCAGTTACCTGTTCCCACGCAAAGAGGAGTATATAGAACCATGGTGGATTTCCAGCTGATGAAGTAAAGGATTATTAAAGGAACGGGATGACCATGGGGATCATCGTTAATTCTCTGAAACAGAATCCGCCCTTTTCACCTGCCAAACACATGCCCACTTCTCCTCTCTGGGGATAATAAAAACTAACCAGCGAACTGACAGAGGGCCTGACCCCCACCATCCACATCGACAACACAAAAAAAAAAAAAAACGTACCCTCCGCCTACTAATTATAATGCTAACTTGCAAAATTACCCTGCATTTTAAAACAATGGAAAAATGGTGGTGGGATGATACTTAGAAGAATGGCTTCTTCTCAGTCTCCACTAACAAAAATAGGCAACACCATGTCAGCTACGCCTCAGCATAGTTATGTCCGTCGCAGCCTTCTTGGGTTTCAGGAGGCACAAACACACGTTATCACAATTATGGTGAAACGCTGAACACCTGCAAATAATTTTCAACGTAGTGGTTAATTGAAAAGCTCTGCGGCATACTTCTTGGAACAAGCCAGTTACCTGTTCCCACGCAAAGAGGAGTATATAGAACCATGGTGGATTTCCAGCTGATGAGGTAAAGGATTATTAAACGAACGGGATGACCATGGGGATCATCGTTAATTCTCTGAAACAGAATCCGCCCTTTTCACCTGCCAAACACATGCCCACTTCTCCTCTCTGGGGATAATAAAAACTAACCAGCGAACTGACAGAGGGCCTGACCCCCAATCTACATCGACCACACACACAAAAAAAACCGTACCCTCCAGCTACTAATTACAATGCTAACTTGCAAAATTTCCCTGTATTTTAAAACAATGGAAAAATGGTGGTGGGATGATACTTAGAAGAATGGCTTCTTGTCAGTCTACACTAACAAAAATAGGCAACACCAAATCAGCTACTCCTCAGCATAGTTATGTCCGTCGCAGCCTTCCTGGGTTTCAGGAGGCACAAACAAAGGTTATCACAATTATGGTGAAACGCTGAACACCTGCAAATAATTTTCAACGTACTGGTTAATTGAAAAGCTCTGCGGCATACTTCTTGGAACAAGCCAGTTACCTGTTCCCACGCAAAGAGGAGTATATAGAACCATGGTGGATTTCCAGCTGATGAAGTAAAGGATTATTAAAGGAACGGGATGACCATGGGGATCATCGTTAATTCTCTGAAACAGAATCCGCCCTTTTCACCTGCGAAACACATGCCCACTTCTTCTCTCTGGGGATAATAAAAACTAACCAGCGAACTGACAGAGGGCCTGACCCCACCATCCACATCGACCACACACACAAAAAAAAACCGTACCCTCCAGCTACTAATTATAATGCTAACTTGCAAAATTTCCCTGCATTTTAAAACAATGGAAAAATGGTGGTGGGATGATACTTAGAAGAATGGCTTCTTGTCAGTCTCCACTAACAAAAATAGGCAACACCAAGTCAGCTACTCCTCAGCATAGTTATGTCCGTCGCAGCCTTCTTGGGTTTCAGGAAGCACAAACACACGTTATCACAATTATGGTGAAACGCTGAACACCTGCAAATAATTTTCAACGTAGTGGTTAATTGAAAAGCTCTGCGGCATACTTCTTGGAACAAGGCAGTTACCTGTTCCCACGCAAAGAGGAGTATATAGAACCATGGTGGATTTCCAGCTGATGAAGTAAAGGATTATTAAAGGAACGGGATGACCATGGGGATCATCGTTAATTCTCTGAAACAGAATCCGCCCTTTTCACCTGCCAAACACATGCCCACTTCTCCTCTCTGGGGATAATAAAAACTAACCAGCGAACTGACAGAGGGCCTAACCCCCCCATCCACATCGACCACACACACAAAAAAAACCGTACCCTCCAGCTACTAATTATAATGCTAACTTGAAAAATTTCCCTGCATTTTAAAACAATGGAAAAATGGTGGTGGGATGATACTTAGAAGAATTGCTTGTGGACAGTCTCCACTAACAAAAATAGGCAACACCAAGTCAGCTACGCCTCAGCATAGTTATGTCCGTCGCAGCCTTCTTGGGTTTCAGGAGGCACAAACACACGTTATCACAATTATGGTGAAACGCTGAACACCTGCAAATAATTTTCAACGTACTGGTTAATTGAAAAGCTCTGCGGCATACTTCTTGGAACAAGCCAGTTACCTGTGCCCACGCATAGAGGAGTATATAGAATCATGGTGGAATCCCAGCTGATGAAGCAAAGGATTCTTAAAGGAATGAGATGACCATGGGGATCATCCTTAATTCTCTGAAACAGAATCCCCCCTTTTCACCTGCCAAACACATGCCCACTTCCCCTCTCTGGGGATAATAAAAACTAACCAGTGAACTGACAGAGGGCCTGAACACCCATCCTGACCGACCCCACAAAACAAAAAACTACCCTCCAGCTACTAATTATAATGCCAATTTGCAAAATTTCCCCGCATTTTTAAACAATGGAGAAATGATGGTGGGATGATACTTAGAAGAATGGCTTCTTGTCAGTCTCCACTGACAAAAATAGGCAACACCAAGTCAGCTACGCCTCAGCATAGTTATGTCCGTAGCAGCCATATTTGGTTTCAGTAGGCACATACACACGTTATCACAATTATTCTGAAACGCTGAAAACCTGCAAAGGATTTTCAACATACTGGTTAATTGAAAAGCTCTGAGGCATACTTCTTGGAACAAGCCAGTTTCCTGTGCCCACGCATAGAGAAGTACATAAAACCATGGTGGATTCCCAGCTCATGAAGCAAAGGATTCTTAAAGGAACGGGATTACCATGCGGATCCTGTTTAATTCTCTGAAACAGATCCGCAGTTTTCACCTGCAATACTAATACCCACTTCTCCTCTCTGGGGATAATAAAAACCAACCGGGGAACTGACAGAGGGCTTGACCAACACATCCACACCCACCCCACAGGAAAAAAAAAAAAAAAAACACCGTAGCCTCCAGCTACTAATTATAATGCTAACTTGCAAAACTTTCCTGGATTTTTAAACAATGGAAAAATGATGGTGAGATGATACTTAGAAGAATGGATTCTTGTCAGTCTCCACTAACAAAAATAGGCAATACCAAGTCAGCTACGCCTCAGCATAGTTATGACCGTCGCAGCCTTCTTGGGTTGCAGGAGGCACAAACAAACGTTATCACAATTATGGTGAAACGCTGAAGAGCTGCAAATAATTTTGAACGTACTGGTTAATGGAAAAGCTCTGCGGCATACTTCTTGGAACAAGCCAGTTACCTGTTCCCACGCAAAGAGGAGTATATAGAACCATGGTGGATTTCCAGCTGATGAAGTAAAGGATTATTAAAGGAACGGGATGACCATGGGGATCATCGTTAATTCTCTGAAACAGAATCCGCCCTTTTCACCTGCCAAACACATGCCCACTTCTCCTCTCTGGGGATAATAAAAACTAACCAGCGAACTGACAAAGGGCCTGACCCCCACCATCCACATCGACAACACAAAAAAAAAAAAAAAAAACGTACCCTCCGGCTACTAATTATAATGCTAACTTGCAAAGTTTCCCTGCATTTTAAAACAATGGAAAAATGGTGGTGGGATGATACTTAGAAGAATGGCTTCTTGTCAGTCTCCACTAACAAAAATAGGCAACACCATGTCAGCTACGCCTCAGCATAGTTATGTCCGTCGCAGCCTTCTTGGGTTTCAGGAGGCACAAACACACGTTATCACAATTATGGTGAAACGCTGAACACCTGCAAATAATTTTCAACGTACTGGTTAATTGAAAAGCTCTGCGGCATACTTCTTGGAACAAGCCACTTACCTGTTCCCACGCAAAGAGGAGTATATAGAACCATGGTGGATTTCCAGCTGATGAAGTAAAGGATTATTAAAGGAACGGGATGACCATGGGGATCATCGTTAATTTTCTGAAACAGAATCCGCCCTTTTCACCTGCGAAACACATGCCCACTTCTTCTCTCTGGGGATAATAAAAACTAACCAGCGAACTGACAGAGGGCCTTACCCCACCATCCACATCGACCACACACAAAAAAAAAAACCGTACCCTCCAGCTACTAATTATAATGCTAACTTGCAAAATTTCCCTGCATTTTAAAACAATGGAAAAATGGTGGTGGGATGATACTTAGAAGAATGGCTTCTTGTCAGTCTCCACTAACAAAAATAGGCAACACCAAGTCAGCTACTCCTCAGCATAGTTATGTCCGTCGCAGCCTTCTTGGGTTTCAGGAAGCACAAACACACGGTATCACAATTATGGTGAAACGCTGAACACCTGCAAATAATTTTCAACGTAGTGGTTAATTGAAAAGCTCTGCGGCATACTTCTTGGAACAAGCCAGTTACCTGTTCCCACGCAAAGAGGAGTATATAGAACCATGGTGGATTTCCAGCTGATGAAGTAAAGGATTATTAAAGGAACGGGATGACCATGGGGATCATCCTTAATTCTCTGAAACAGAATCCGCCCTTTTCACCTGCCAAACACATGCCCACTTCCCCTCTCTGGGGATAATAAAAACTAACCAGCGAACTGACAGAGGGCCTGAACCCCCCCCATCCACATCGACTACACAAAAAAAAAAAAAACCGTACCCTCCAGCTACTAATTATAATGCTAACTTGCAAAATTTCCCTGCATTTTAAAACAATGGAAAAATGCTGGTGGGATCATACTTAGAAGAATGGCTTCTTGTCTGTCTCCACTAACAAAAATAGGCAACACCAAGTCAGCTACTCCTCAGCATACTTATGTCCATCCCAGCCTTCTTGGGTTTCAGGAGGCACAAACAAAGGTTATCACAATTATGGTGAAACGCTGAACACCTGCAAATAATTTTGAACGTACTGGTTAATTTGAAAACTCTCCAGCATACTTCTTGGAAGAAGCCAGGTACCTGTGCCCACGCATAGAGGAGTATATAGAAACATGGTGGAATCCCAGCTGATGAAGCAAAGATTCTTAAAGGAATGAGATGACCATACAGATCCTGTTTAATTCTCTGAAACAGAATCCGCACTTTTCACCTGCCAAACACATGCCCACTACTCTTCTCTGGGGATAATAAAAACAAAATAGCGATCTGACAGAGGGCTTGAACACCCATCCTGACTGACCCCCCAAAACAAAAAAGTACCCTCCAGCTACTAATTATAATGCCAATTTGCAAAATTTCCCTGCATTTTGAAACAATGGAGAAATCATGGTGGGATGATACTTAGAAGAATGGCTTCTTGTCAGTCTCCACTGACAAAAATAGGCAACACCAAGTCAGCTACGCCTCAGCATAGTTATGTCCGTAGCAGCCATATTTGGTTTCAGTAGGCACATACACACGTTATCACAATTATGGTGAAACGCTGAAAACCTGCAAAGGATTTTCAACATACTGGTTAATTGAAAAGCTCTGAGGCATACTTCTTGGAACAAGCCAGTTACCTGTTCCCACGCAAAGAGGAGTATATAGAACCATGGTGGATTTCCAGCTGATGAAGTAAAGGATTATTAAAGGAACGGGATGACCATGGGGTTCATCCTTAATTCTCCGAAACAGAATCCCCCCTTTTCACCTGCCAAACACATGCCCAATTCCCCTCTCTGGGGATAATAAAAACTAACCAGCGAACTGACAGAGGGCCTGAACACCCCCCATCCACATCGACTACACAAAAAAAAAAAAACCGTACCCTCCAGCTACTAATTATAATGCTAACTTGCAAAATTTCCCTGCATTTTAAAACAATGGAAAAATGGTGGTGGGATGATACTTAGAAGAATGGCTTATTGTCAGTCTCCACTGACAAAAATAGGCAAAACCAAGTCAGCTACGCCTCAGCATAGTTATGTCCATCGCAGCCTTCTTGGGATTCAGGAGGCACAAACAAACGTTATCACAATTATGGTGAAACGCTGAACACCTGCAAATAATTTTCAACGTACTGGTTAATTGAAAAGCTCTGCGGCATACTTCTTGGAACAAGCCAGTTACCTGTTCCCACGCAAAGAGGAGTATATAGAACCATGGTGGATTTCCAGCTGATGAAGTAAAGGATTCTTAAAGGAACGGGATGACCATAGGGATCATCGTTAATTCTCTGAAACAGAATCCGCCCTTTTCACCTGCCAAACACATGCCCACTTCTCCTCTCTGGGGATAATAAAAACTAACCAGCGAACTGACAGAGGGCCTAACCCCCCCATCCACATCGACCACACACACAAAAAAACCCGTACCCTCCAGCTACTAAGTATAATGCTAACTTGAAAAATTTCCCTGCATTTTAAAACAATGGAAAAATGGTGGTGGGATGATACTTAGAAGAATTGCTTGTGGACAGTCTCCACTAAGAAAAATAGGCAACACCAATTCAGCTACGCCTCAGCATAGGTATGTCCGTCGCAGCCTTCTTGGGTTTCAGGAGGCACAAACACACGTTATCACAAGTATGGTGAAACGCTGAACACCTGCAAATAATTTTCAACGTACTGGTTAATTGAAAATCTCTGCGGCATACTTCTTGGAACAAGGCAGTTACCTGTTCCCACGCAAAGAGGAGTATATAGAATCATGGTGGATTTCCAGCTGATGAAGTAAAGGATTATTAAAGGAACGGGATGACCATGGGGATCATCGTTAATTCTCTGAAACAGAATCCGCCCTTTTCACCTGCCAAACACATGCCCACTTCTCCTCTCTGGGGATAATAAAAACTAACCAGCGAACTGACAGAGGGCCTGACCCCCACCATCCACATCGACAACACAAAAAAAAAAAAAACGTACCCTCCAGCTACTAATTATAATGCTAACTTGCAAAATTACCCTGCATTTTAAAACAATGGAAAAATGGTGGTGGGATGATACTTAGAAGAATGGCTTCTTGTCAGTCTCCACTAACAAAAATAGGCAACACCATGTCAGCTACGCCTCAGCATAGTTATGTCCGTCGCAGCCTTCTTGGGTTTCAGGAGGCACAAACAGACGTTATCACAATTATGGTGAAACGCTCAACACCTGCAAATAATTTTCAACGTACTGGTTAATTGAAAAGCTCTGCGGCATACTTCTTGGAACAAGCCAGTTACCTGTTCCCACGCAAAGAGGAGTATATAGAACCATGGTGGATTTCCAGCTGATGAAGTAAAGGATTATTAAAGGAACGGGATGACCATGGGGATCATCGTTAATTCTCTGAAACAGAATCCGCCCTTTTCACCTGCCAAACACATGCCCACTTCTCTCTGGGGATAATAAAAACTAACCAGCGAACTGACAGAGGGCCTGACCCCCCCATCCACGTCGACCACACTTACAAAAAAAAAAAAACCGTACCCTCCAGCTACTAATTATAATGCTAACTTGCAAAATTTCCCTGCATTTTAAAACAATGGAAAAATGGTGGTGGGATAATACTTAGAAGAATGGCTTCTTGTCAGTCTCCACTAACAAAAATAGGCAACACCAAGTCAGCTACTCCTCAGCATAGTTATGTCCGTCGCAGCCTTCTTGGGTTTCAGGAGGCACAAACACACATTATCACAATTATGGTGAAACGCTGAACACCTGCAAATAATTTTCAACGTACTGGTTAATTGAAAAGCTCTGCGGCATACTTCTTGGAACAAGCCAGTTACCTGTTCCCACGCAAAGAGGAGTATATAGAACCATGGTGGATTTCCAGCTGATGAAGTAAAGGATTATTAAAGGAACGGGATGACCATGGGGATCATCGTTAATTCTCTGAAACAGAATCCGCCCTATTAACCTGCCAAACACATGCCCACTTCTCCTCTCTGGGGATAATAAAAACTAACCAGCGATCTGACAGAGGGCCTGACCCCCCCCCATCCACATCGACCACACACAAAACAAAAAAGTACCCTCCAGGTACTAAATATAATGCCAATTTGCAAAATTTCCCTGCATTTTTAAACAATGGAGAAATGATGGTGGGATGATACTTAGAAGAATGGCTTCTTGTCAGTCTCCACTGACAAAAATAGGCAACACCAAGTCAGCTACGCCTCAGCATAGTTATGTCCGTAGCAGCCATATTTGGTTTCAGTAGGCACATACACACATTATCACAATTATTCTGAAACGCTGAAAACCTGCAAAGGATTGTCAACATACTGGTTCATTGAAAAGCTCTGAGGCATACTTCTTGGAACTAGCCAGTTTCCTGTGCCCACGCATAGAGAAGTATATAGAACCATGGTGGATTCCCAGCTCATGAAGCAAAGGATTCTTAAAGGAACGGGATTACCATGCGGATCCTGTTTAATTCTCTGAAACAGATCCGCAGTTTTCACCTGCCATACTAATACCGACTTCTCCTCTCTGGGGATAATAAAAACCAACCGGGGAACTGACAGAGGGCCTGACCAACACATCCACACCGACCCCACAGGAAAAAAAAAAAAAAAAAAAAAAAACACCGTAGCCTCCAGCTACTAATTATAATGCTAACTTGCAAAACTTTCCTGCATTTTTAAACAATGGAAAAATGATGGTGAGATGATAGTTAGAAGAATGGATTCTTGTCACTCTCCACTAACAAAAATAGGCAAAACCAAGTCAGCTACGCCTCAGCATAGTTATGTCCGTCGCAGCCTTCTTGGGTTTCAGGAGGCACAAACAAACGTTATCACAATTATGGTGAAACGCTGAACACCTGCAAATAATTTTCAACGTAGTGGTTAATTGAAAAGCTCTGCGGAATACTTCTTGGAACAAGCCAGTTACCTGTTCCCACGCAAAGAGGAGTATATAGAACCATGGTGGATTTCCAGCTGATGAAGTAAAGGATTATTAAAGGAACGGGATGACCATAGGGATCATTGTTAATTCTCTGAAACAGAATCCGCCCTTTTCACCTGCGAAACACATGCCCACTTCTCCTCTCTGGGGTTAATAAAAACTAACCAGCGAACTGACAGAGGGCCTGACCCCCACCATCCACATCGACCACACAAAAAAAAAAGCCGTACCCTCCAGCTACTAATTATAATGCTAACTTGCAAAATTTCCCTGCATTTTAAAACAATGGAAAAATGATGGTGGGATGATACTTAGAAGAATGGCTTCTTGTCAGTCTCCATAAGAAAAATAGGCAACACCAAGTCAGCTACTCCTCAGCATAGTTATGTCCGTCGCAGCCTTCTTGGGTTTCAGGAGGCAGAAACAAACGTTATCACCATTATGGTGAAACGCTGAACACCTGCAAATAATTTTCAACGTAGTGGTTAATTGAAAAGCTCTGCGACATACTTCTTGGAACAAGCCACTTACCTGTTCCCACGCAAAGAGGAGTATATAGAACCATGGTGGATTTCCAGCTGATGAAGGAAAGGATTATTAAAGGAACGGGGTGACCATGGGGATCATCGTTAATTCTCTGAAACAGAATCAGCCCTTTTCACCTGCCAAACACATGCCCACTTCTCCTCTCTGGGGATAATAAAAACTAACCAGCGAACTGACAGAGGGCCTAACCCCCCCATCCACATCGACCACACACACAAAAAAAACCGTACCCTCCAGCTACTAATTTTAATGCTAACTTGAAAAATTTCCCTGCATTTTAAAACAATGGAAAAATGGTGGTGGGATGATACTTAGAAGAATTGCTTGTGGACAGTCTCCACTAAGAAAAATAGGCAACACCAATTCAGCTACGCCTCAGCATAGGTATGTCCGTCGCAGCCTTCTTGGGTTTCAGGAGGCACAAACACACGTTATCACAATTATGGTGAAACACTGAACACCTGCAAATAATTGTCAACGTAGTGGTTAATTGAAAAGCTCTGCGGCATACTTCTTGGAACAAGCCAGTTACCTGTTCCCACGCAAAGAGGAGTATATAGAACCATCGTGGATTTCCAGCTGATGAAGTAAAGGATTATTAAAGGAACGGGATGACCATGGGGATCATCGTTAATTCTCTGAAACAGAATCCGCCCTTTTCACCTTCCAAACACATGCCCACTTCTCCTCTCTGGGGATAATAAAAACTAACCAGCGAACTGACAGAGGGCCTGACCCCCACCATCCACATCGACAAAACAAACAAAAAAAAAAAAAACGTACCCTCCGGCTACTAATTATAATGCTAACTTGCAAAATTACCCTGCATTTTAAAACAATGGAAAAATGGTGGTGGGATGATACTTAGAAGAATGGCTTCTTGTCAGTCTCCACTAACAAAAATAGGCAACACCATGTCAGCTACGCCTCAGCATAGTTATGTCCGTCGCAGCCTTCTTGGGTTTCAGGAGGCACAAACACACGTTATCACAATTATGGTGAAACGCTGAACACCTGCAAATAATTTTCAACGTAGTGGTTAATTGAAAAGCTCTGCGGCATACTTCTTGGAACAAGCCAGTTACCTGTTCCCACGCAAAGAGGAGTATATAGAACCATGGTGGATTTCCAGCTGATGAAGTAAAGGATTATTAAACGAACGGGATGACCATGGGGATCATCGTTAATTCTCTGAAACAGAATCCGCCCTTTTCACCTGCCAAACACATGCCCACTTCTCCTCTCTGGGGATAATAAAAACTAACCAGCGAACTGACATAGGGCCTGACCCCCCCCCCATCCACATCGACAACACACAAAAAAAAAACCGTACCCTCCAGCTACTAATTATAATGCTATCTTGCAAAATTTCCCTGCATTTTAAAACAATGGAAAAATGGTGGTGGGATCATACTTAAAAGAAAGGCTTCTTGTCTGTCTCCACTAACAAAAATAGGCAACACCAAGTCAGCTACTCCTCAGCATACTTATGTCCGTCGCAGCCTTCTTGGGTTTCAGCAGGCACATACAAACGTTATCAAAATTATGGTGAAACGCTGAACACCTGCAAATAATTTTCAACGTACTGGTTAATTTGAAAACTCTCCAGCATACTTCTTGGAACAAGCCAGGTACCTGTGCCCACGCATAGAGGAGTATATAGAATCATGGTGGAATCCCAGCTGATGAAGCAAAGGATTCTTAAAGGAATGAGATGACCATGCGGATCCTATTTAATTCTCTGAAACAGAATCCGCACTTTTCACCTGCCAAACACATGCCCACTACTCTTCTATGGGGATAATAAAAACAAACCAGCGATCTGACAGAGGGCCTGAACACCCATCCTGACCGACCCCACAAAACAAAAAAGTACCCTCCAGGTACTAATTATAATGCCAATTTGCAAAATTTCCCTGCATTTTTAAACAATGGAGAAATGATGGTGGGATGATACTTAGAAGAATGGCTTCTTGTCAGTCTCCACTGACAAAAATAGGCAACACCAAGTCAGCTACGCCTCAGCATAGTTATGTCCGTAGCAGCCATATTTGGTTTCAGTAGGCACATACACACATTATCACAATTATTCTGAAACGCTGAAAACCTGCAAAGGATTTTCAACATACTGGTTCATTGAAAAGCTCTGAGGCATACTTCTTGGAACTAGCCAGTTTCCTGTGCCCACGCATAGAGAAGTATATAGAACCATGGTGGATTCCCAGGTCATGAAGCAAAGGATTCTTAAAGGAACGGGATTACCATGCGGATCCTGTTTAATTCTCTGAAACAGATCCGCAGTTTTCACCTGCCATACTAATACCGACTTCTCGTCTCTGGGGATAATAAAAACCAACCGGGGAACTGACAGAGGGCCTGACCAACACATCCACACCGACCCCACAGGAAAAAAAAAAAAAAAAAAAAACACCGTAGCCTCCAGCTACTAATTATAATGCTAACTTGCAAAACTTTCCTGCATTTTTAAACAATGGAAAAATGATGGTGAGATGATACTTAGAAGAATGGATTCTTGTCAGTCTCCACTAACAAAAATAGGCAAAACCAAGTCAGCTACGCCTCAGCATAGTTATGTCCGTCGCAGCCTTCTTGGGATTCAGGAGGCACAAACAAACGTTATCACAATTATGGTGAAACGCTGAACACCTGCAAATAATTTTCAACGTACTGGTTAATTGAAAAGCTCTGCGGCATACTTCTTGGATCAAGCCAGTTACCTGTTCCCACGCAAAGAGGAGTATATAGAACCATGGTGGATTTCCAGCTGATGAAGGAAAGGATTATTAAAGGAACGGGGTGACCATGGGGATCATCGTTAATTCTCTGAAACAGAATCCGCCCTTTTCACCTGCCAAACACATGCCCACTTCTCCTCTCTGGGGATAATAAAAACTAACCAGCGAACTGACAGAGGGCCTAACCCCCCCATCCACATCGACCACACACACAAAAAAAACCGTACCCTCCAGCTACTAATTATAATGCTAACTTGAAAAATTTCCCTGCATTTTAAAACAATGGAAAAATGGTGGTGGGATGATACTTAGAAGAATTGCTTGTGGACAGTCTCCACTAAGAAAAATAGGCAACACCAATTCTGCTACGCCTCAGCATAGGTATGTCCGTCGCAGCCTTCTTGGGTTTCAGGAGGCACAAACACACGTTATCACAAGTATGGTGAAACGCTGAACACCTGCAAATAATTTTCAACGTACTGGTTAATTGAAAAGCTCTGCGGCATACTTCTTGGAACAAGGCAGTTACCTGTTCCCACGCAAAGAGGAGTATATAGAACCATGGTGGATTTCCAGCTGATGATGGAAAGGATTATTAAAGGAACGGGATGACCATGGGGATCATCGTTAATTCTCTGAAACAGAATCCGCCCTTTTCACCTGCCAAACACATGCCCACTTCTCCTCTCTGGGGATAATAAAAACTAACCAGCGAACTGACAGAGGGCCTGACCCACACCATCCACATCGACAACACAAAAAAAAAAAAAAAACGTACCCTCCAGCTACTAATTATAATGCTAACTTGCAAAATTAACCTGCATTTTAAAACAATGGAAAAATGGTGGTGGGATGATACTTAGAAGAATGGCTTCTTGTCAGTCTCCACTAACAAAAATAGGCAACACCATGTCAGCTACGCCTCAGCATAGTTATGTCCGTCGCAGCCTTCTTGGGTTTCAGGAGGCACAAACAGACGTTATCACAATTATGGTGAAACGCTCAACACCTGCAAATAATTTTCAACGTAGTGGTTAATTGAAAAGCTCTGCGGCATACTTCTTGGAACAAGCCAGTTACCTGTTCCCACGCAAAGAGGAGTATATAGAACCATGGTGGATTTCCAGCTGATGAAGTAAAGGATTATTAAAGGAACGGGATGACCATGGGGATCATCGTTAATTCTCTGAAACAGAATCCGCCCTTTTCACCTGCGAAACACATGCCCACTTCTCTCTGGGGATAAGAAAAAGTAACCAGCGAACTGACAGAGGGCCTGACCCCCCCATCCACGTCGACCACACTTACAAAAAAAAAAAAAACCGTACCCTCCAGCTACTAATTATAATGCTAACTTGCAAAATTTCCCTGCATTTTAAAACAATGGAAAAATGGTGGTGGGATAATACTTAGCAGAATGGCTTCTTGTCAGTCTCCACTAACAAAAATAGGCAACACCAAGTCAGCTACTCCTCAGCATAGTTATGTCCGTCACAGCCTTCTTGGGTTTCAGGAGGCACAAACACACATTATCACAATTATGGTGAAACGCTGAACACCTGCAAATAATTTTCAACGTACTGGTTAATTGAAAAGCTCTGCGGCATACTTCTTGGAACAAGCCAGTTACCTGTTCCCACGCAAAGAGGAGTATATAGAACCATGGTGGATTTCCAGCTGATGAAGTAAAGGATTATTAAAGGAACGGGATGACCATGGGGATCATCGTTAATTCTCTGAAACAGAATCCGCCCTATTAACCTGCCAAACACATGTCCACTTCTCCTCTCTGGGGATAATAAAAACTAACCAGCGATCTGACAGAGGGCCTGACCCCCCCCCATCCACATCGACCACACACAAAACAAAAAAGTACCCTCCAGGTACTAATTATAATGCCAATTTGCAAAATTTCCCTGCATTTTTAAACAATGGAGAAATGATGGTGGGATGATACTTAGAAGAATGGCTTCTTGTCAGTCTCCACTGACAAAAATAGGCAACACCAAGTCAGCTACGCCTCAGCATAGTTATGTCCGTAGCAGCCATATTTGGTTTCAGTAGGCACATACACACATTATCACAATTATTCTGAAACGCTGAAAACCTGCAAAGGATTGTCAACATACTGGTTCATTGAAAAGCTCTGAGGCATACTTCTTGGAACAAGCCAGTTTCCTGTGCCCACGCATAGAGAAGTATATAGAACCATGGTGGATTCCCAGCTCATGAAGCAAAGGATTCTTAAAGGAACGGGATTACCATGCGGATCCTGTTTAATTCTCTGAAACAGATCCGCAGTTTTCACCTGCCATACTAATACCGACTTCTCCTCTCTGGGGATAATAAAAACCAACCGGGGAACTGACAGAGGGCCTGACCAACACATCCACACCGACCCCACAGGAAAAAAAAAAAAAAAAAAAAAACACCGTAGCCTCCAGCTACTAATTATAATGCTAACTTGCAAAACTTTCCTGCATTTTTAAACAATGGAAAAATGATGGTGAGATGATACTTAGAAGAATGGATTCTTGTCAGTCTCCACTAACAAAAATAGGCAAAACCAAGTCAGCTACGCCTGAGCATAGTTATGTCCGTCGCAGCCTTCTTGGGTTTCAGGAGGCACAAACAAACGTTATCACAATTATGGTGAAACGCTGAACACCTGCAAATAATTTTCAACGTACTGGTTAATTGAAAAGCTCTGCGGAATACTTCTTGGAACAAGCCAGTTACTTGTTCTCACGCAAAGAGGAGTATATAGAACCATGGTGGATTTCCAGCTGATGAAGTAAAGGATTATTAAAGGAACGGGATGACCATAGGGATCATCGTTAATTCTCTGAAACAGAATCCGCCCTTTTCACCTGCGAAACACATGCCCACTTCTCCTCTCTGGGGTTAATAAAAACTAACCAGCGAACTGACAGAGGGCCTGACCCCCACCATCCACATCGACCACACAAAAAAAAAAGCCGTACCCTCCAGCTACTAATTATAATGCTAACTTGCAAAATTTCCCTGCATTTTAAAACAATGGAAAAATGATGGTGGGATGATACTTAGAAGAATGGCTTCTTGTCAGTCTCCATAAGAAAAATAGGCAACACCAAGTCAGCTACTCCTCAGCATAGTTATGTCCGTCGCAGCCTTCTTGGGTTTCAGGAGGCAGAAACAAACGTTATCACCATTATGGTGAAACGCTGAACACCTGCAAATAATTTTCAACGTAGTGGTTAATTGAAAAGCTCTGCGGCATACTTCTTGGAACAAGCCAGTTACCTGTTCCCACGCAAAGAGGAGTATATAGAACCATGGTGGATTTCCAGCTGATGAAGGAAAGGATTATTAAAGGAACGGGGTGACCATGGGGATCATCGTTAATTCTCTGAAACAGAATCCGCCCTTTTCACCTGCCAAACACATGCCCACTTCTCCTCTCTGGGGATAATAAAAACTAACCAGCGAACTGACAGAGGGCCTAACCCCCCCATCCACATCGACCACACACACAAAAAAAACCGTACCCTCCAGCTACTAATTATAATGCTAACTTGATAAATTTCCCTGCATTTTAAAACAATGGAAAAATGGTGGTGGGATGATACTTAGAAGAATTGCTTGTGGACAGTCTCCACTAAGAAAAATAGGCAACACCAATTCAGCTACGCCTCAGCATAGGTATGTCCGTCGCAGCCTTCTTGGGTTTCAGGAGGCACAAACACACGTTATCACAATTATGGTGAAACGCTGAACACCTGCAAATAATTGTCAACGTAGTGGTTAATTGAAAAGCTCTGCGGCATACTTCTTGGAACAAGGCAGTTACCTGTTCCCACGCAAAGAGGAGTATATAGAACCATGGTGGTTTTCCAGCTGATGAAGTAAAGGATTATTAAAGGAACGGGATGACCATGGGGATCATCGTTAATTCTCTGAAACAGAATCCGCCCTTTTCACCTGCCAAACACATGCCCACTTCTCCTCTCTGGGGATAATAAAAACTAACCAGCGAACTGACAGAGGGCCTGACCCCCACCATCCACATCGACAAAACAAAACAAAAAAAAAAAACGTACCCTCCGGCTACTAATTATAATGCTAACTTGCAAAATTACCCTGCATTTTAAAACAATGGAAAAATGGTGGTGGGATGATACTTAGAAGAATGGCTTCTTGTCAGTCTCCACTAACAAAAATAGGCAACACCATGTCAGCTACGCCTCAGCATAGTTATGTCCGTCGCAGCCTTCTTGGGTTTCAGGAGGCACAAACACACGTTATCACAATTATGGTGAAACGCTGAACACCTGCAAATAATTTTCAACGTAGTGGTTAATTGAAAAGCTCTGCGGCATACTTCTTGGAACAAGCCAGTTACCTGTTCCCACGCAAAGAGGAGTATATAGAACCATGGTGGATTTCCAGCTGATGAAGTAAAGGATTATTAAAGGAACGGGATGACCATGGGGATCATCGTTAATTCTCTGAAACAGAATCCGCCCTTTTCACCTGCCAAACACATGCCCACTTCTCCTCTCTGGGGATAATAAAAACTAACCAGCGAACTGACAGAGGGCCTGACCCCCCAATCTACATCGACCACACACACAAAAAAAACCGTACCCTCCAGCTACTAATTATAATGCTAACTTGCAAAATTTCCCTGTATTTTAAAACAATGGAAAAATGGTGGTGGGATGATACTTAGAAGAATGGCTTCTTGTCAGTCTCCACTAACAAAAATAGGCAACACCAAATCAGCTACTCCTCAGCATAGTTATGTCCGTCGCAGCCTTCCTGGGTTTCAGGAGGCACAAACAAAGGTTATCACAATTATGGTGAAACGCTGAACACCTGCAAATAATTTTCAACGTACTGGTTAATTGAAAAGCTCTGCGGCATACTTCTTGGAACAAGCCACTTACCTGTTCCCACGCAAAGAGGAGTATATAGAACCATGGTGGATTTCCAGCTGATGAAGTAAAGGATTATTAAAGGAACGGGATGACCATGGGGATCATCGTTAATTCTCTGAAACAGAATCCGCCCTTTTCACCAGCGAAACACATGCCCACTTCTTCTCTCTGGGGATAATAAAAACTAACCATCGAACTGACAGAGGGCCTGACCCCACCATCCACATCGACCACACACACAAAAAAAAACCGTACCCTCCAGCTACTAATTATAATGCTAACTTGAAAAATTTCCCTGCATTTTAAAACAATGGAAAAATGGTGGTGGGATGATACTTAGAAGAATTGCCTGTGGACAGTCTCCACTAACAAAAATAGGCAACACCAAGTCAGCTACGCCTCAGCATAGTTATGTCCGTCGCAGCCTTCTTGGGTTTCAGGAGGCACAAACACACGTTATCACAATTATGGTGAAACGCTGAACACCTGCAAATAATTTTCAACATAGTGGTTAATTGAAAAGCTCTGTGGCATACTTCTTGGAACAAGCCAGTTACCTGTTCCCACGCAAAGAGGAGTATATAGAACCATCGTGGATTTCCAGCTGATGAAGTAAAGGATTATTAAAGGAACGGGATGACCATAGGGATCATCGTTAATTCTCTGAAACAGAATCCGCCCTTTTCACCCGCCAAACACATGCCCACTTCTCCTCTCTGGGGATAATAAAAACTAACCAGCGAACTGACATAGGGCCTGACCCCCCCCCATCCACATCGACAACACACAAAAAAAAAACCGTACCCTCCAGCTACTAATTATAATGCTATCTTGCAAAATTACCCTGCATTTTAAAACAATGGAAAAATGGTGGTGGGATCATACTTAAAAGAAAGGCTTCTTGTCTGTCTCCACTAACAAAAATAGGCAACACCAAGTCAGCTACTCCTAAGCATAGTTATGTCCGTCGCAGCCTTCTTGGGTTTCAGCAGGCACATACAAACGTTATCAAAATTATGGTGAAACGCTGAACACCTGCAAATAATTTTCAACGTACTGGTTAATTTGAAAACTCTCCAGCATACTTCTTGGAACAAGCCAGGTACCTGTGCCCACGCATAGAGGAGTATATAGAATCATGGTGGAATCCCAGCTGATGAAGCAAAGGATTCTTAAAGGAATGAGATGACCATGCGGATCCTGTTTAATTCTCTGAAACAGAATCCGCACTTTTCACCTGCCAAACACATGCCCACTACTCTTCTCTGGGGATAATAAAAACAAACCAGCGATCTGACAGAGGGCCTGAACACCCATCCTGACCGACCCCACAAAACAAAAAAGTACCCTCCAGCTACTAATTATAATGCCAATTTGCAAAATTTCCCTGCATTTTTAAACAATGGAGAAATGATGGTGGGATGATACTTAGAAGAATGGCTTCTTGTCAGTCTCCACTGACAAAAATAGGCAACACCAAGTCAGCTACGCCTCAGCATAGTTATGTCCGTAGCAGCCATATTTGGTTTCAGTAGGCACATACACACATTATCACAATTATTCTGAAACGCTGAAAACCTGCAAAGGATTGTCAACATACTGGTTCATTGAAAAGCTCTGAGGCATACTTCTTGGAACAAGCCAGTTTCCTGTGCCCACGCATAGAGAAGTATATAGAACCATGGTGGATTCCCAGCTCATGAAGCAAAGGATTCTTAAAGGAACGGGATTACCATGCGGATCCTGTTTAATTCTCTGAAACAGATCCGCAGTTTTCACCTGCCATACTAATACCGACTTCTCCTCTCTGGGGATAATAAAAACCAACCGGGGAACTGACAGAGGGCCTGACCAACACATCCACACCGACCCCACAGGAAAAAAAAAAAAAAAAAAAAAACACCGTAGCCTCCAGCTACTAATTATAATGCTAACTTGCAAAACTTTCCTGCATTTTTAAACAATGGAAAAATGATGGTGAGATGATACTTAGAAGAATGGATTCTTGTCAGTCTCCACTAACAAAAATAGGCAAAACCAAGTCAGCTACGCCTGAGCATAGTTATGTCCGTCGCAGCCTTCTTGGGTTTCAGGAGGCACAAACAAACGTTATCACAATTATGGTGAAACGCTGAACACCTGCAAATAATTTTCAACGTACTGGTTAATTGAAAAGCTCTGCGGAATACTTCTTGGAACAAGCCAGTTACTTGTTCTCACGCAAAGAGGAGTATATAGAACCATGGTGGATTTCCAGCTGATGAAGTAAAGGATTATTAAAGGAACGGGATGACCATAGGGATCATCGTTAATTCTCTGAAACAGAATCCGCCCTTTTCACCTGCGAAACACATGCCCACTTCTCCTCTCTGGGGTTAATAAAAACTAACCAGCGAACTGACAGAGGGCCTGACCCCCACCATCCACATCGACCACACAAAAAAAAAAGCCGTACCCTCCAGCTACTAATTATAATGCTAACTTGCAAAATTTCCCTGCATTTTAAAACAATGGAAAAATGATGGTGGGATGATACTTAGAAGAATGGCTTCTTGTCAGTCTCCATAAGAAAAATAGGCAACACCAAGTCAGCTACTCCTCAGCATAGTTATGTCCGTCGCAGCCTTCTTGGGTTTCAGGAGGCAGAAACAAACGTTATCACCATTATGGTGAAACGCTGAACACCTGCAAATAATTTTCAACGTAGTGGTTAATTGAAAAGCTCTGCGGCATACTTCTTGGAACAAGCCAGTTACCTGTTCCCACGCAAAGAGGAGTATATAGAACCATGGTGGATTTCCAGCTGATGAAGGAAAGGATTATTAAAGGAACGGGGTGACCATGGGGATCATCGTTAATTCTCTGAAACAGAATCCGCCCTTTTCACCTGCCAAACACATGCCCACTTCTCCTCTCTGGGGATAATAAAAACTAACCAGCGAACTGACAGAGGGCCTAACCCCCCCATCCACATCGACCACACACACAAAAAAAACCGTACCCTCCAGCTACTAATTATAATGCTAACTTGATAAATTTCCCTGCATTTTAAAACAATGGAAAAATGGTGGTGGGATGATACTTAGAAGAATTGCTTGTGGACAGTCTCCACTAAGAAAAATAGGCAACACCAATTCAGCTACGCCTCAGCATAGGTATGTCCGTCGCAGCCTTCTTGGGTTTCAGGAGGCACAAACACACGTTATCACAATTATGGTGAAACGCTGAACACCTGCAAATAATTGTCAACGTAGTGGTTAATTGAAAAGCTCTGCGGCATACTTCTTGGAACAAGGCAGTTACCTGTTCCCACGCAAAGAGGAGTATATAGAACCATGGTGGTTTTCCAGCTGATGAAGTAAAGGATTATTAAAGGAACGGGATGACCATGGGGATCATCGTTAATTCTCTGAAACAGAATCCGCCCTTTTCACCTGCCAAACACATGCCCACTTCTCCTCTCTGGGGATAATAAAAACTAACCAGCGAACTGACAGAGGGCCTGACCCCCACCATCCACATCGACAAAACAAAACAAAAAAAAAAAACGTACCCTCCGGCTACTAATTATAATGCTAACTTGCAAAATTACCCTGCATTTTAAAACAATGGAAAAATGGTGGTGGGATGATACTTAGAAGAATGGCTTCTTGTCAGTCTCCACTAACAAAAATAGGCAACACCATGTCAGCTACGCCTCAGCATAGTTATGTCCGTCGCAGCCTTCTTGGGTTTCAGGAGGCACAAACACACGTTATCACAATTATGGTGAAACGCTGAACACCTGCAAATAATTTTCAACGTAGTGGTTAATTGAAAAGCTCTGCGGCATACTTCTTGGAACAAGCCAGTTACCTGTTCCCACGCAAAGAGGAGTATATAGAACCATGGTGGATTTCCAGCTGATGAAGTAAAGGATTATTAAAGGAACGGGATGACCATGGGGATCATCGTTAATTCTCTGAAACAGAATCCGCCCTTTTCACCTGCCAAACACATGCCCACTTCTCCTCTCTGGGGATAATAAAAACTAACCAGCGAACTGACAGAGGGCCTGACCCCCCAATCTACATCGACCACACACACAAAAAAAACCGTACCCTCCAGCTACTAATTATAATGCTAACTTGCAAAATTTCCCTGTATTTTAAAACAATGGAAAAATGGTGGTGGGATGATACTTAGAAGAATGGCTTCTTGTCAGTCTCCACTAACAAAAATAGGCAACACCAAATCAGCTACTCCTCAGCATAGTTATGTCCGTCGCAGCCTTCCTGGGTTTCAGGAGGCACAAACAAAGGTTATCACAATTATGGTGAAACGCTGAACACCTGCAAATAATTTTCAACGTACTGGTTAATTGAAAAGCTCTGCGGCATACTTCTTGGAACAAGCCACTTACCTGTTCCCACGCAAAGAGGAGTATATAGAACCATGGTGGATTTCCAGCTGATGAAGTAAAGGATTATTAAAGGAACGGGATGACCATGGGGATCATCGTTAATTCTCTGAAACAGAATCCGCCCTTTTCACCAGCGAAACACATGCCCACTTCTTCTCTCTGGGGATAATAAAAACTAACCATCGAACTGACAGAGGGCCTGACCCCACCATCCACATCGACCACACACACAAAAAAAAACCGTACCCTCCAGCTACTAATTATAATGCTAACTTGAAAAATTTCCCTGCATTTTAAAACAATGGAAAAATGGTGGTGGGATGATACTTAGAAGAATTGCCTGTGGACAGTCTCCACTAACAAAAATAGGCAACACCAAGTCAGCTACGCCTCAGCATAGTTATGTCCGTCGCAGCCTTCTTGGGTTTCAGGAGGCACAAACACACGTTATCACAATTATGGTGAAACGCTGAACACCTGCAAATAATTTTCAACATAGTGGTTAATTGAAAAGCTCTGTGGCATACTTCTTGGAACAAGCCAGTTACCTGTTCCCACGCAAAGAGGAGTATATAGAACCATCGTGGATTTCCAGCTGATGAAGTAAAGGATTATTAAAGGAACGGGATGACCATAGGGATCATCGTTAATTCTCTGAAACAGAATCCGCCCTTTTCACCCGCCAAACACATGCCCACTTCTCCTCTCTGGGGATAATAAAAACTAACCAGCGAACTGACATAGGGCCTGACCCCCCCCCATCCACATCGACAACACACAAAAAAAAAACCGTACCCTCCAGCTACTAATTATAATGCTATCTTGCAAAATTACCCTGCATTTTAAAACAATGGAAAAATGGTGGTGGGATCATACTTAAAAGAAAGGCTTCTTGTCTGTCTCCACTAACAAAAATAGGCAACACCAAGTCAGCTACTCCTAAGCATAGTTATGTCCGTCGCAGCCTTCTTGGGTTTCAGCAGGCACATACAAACGTTATCAAAATTATGGTGAAACGCTGAACACCTGCAAATAATTTTCAACGTACTGGTTAATTTGAAAACTCTCCAGCATACTTCTTGGAACAAGCCAGGTACCTGTGCCCACGCATAGAGGAGTATATAGAATCATGGTGGAATCCCAGCTGATGAAGCAAAGGATTCTTAAAGGAATGAGATGACCATGCGGATCCTGTTTAATTCTCTGAAACAGAATCCGCACTTTTCACCTGCCAAACACATGCCCACTACTCTTCTCTGGGGATAATAAAAACAAACCAGCGATCTGACAGAGGGCCTGAACACCCATCCTGACCGACCCCACAAAACAAAAAAGTACCCTCCAGCTACTAATTATAATGCCAATTTGCAAAATTTCCCTGCATTTTTAAACAATGGAGAAATGATGGTGGGATGATACTTAGAAGAATGGCTTCTTGTCAGTCTCCACTGACAAAAATAGGCAACACCAAGTCAGCTACGCCTCAGCATAGTTATGTCCCTAGCAGCCATATTTGGTTTCAGTAGGCACATACACACATTATCACAATTATTCTGAAATGCTGAAAACCTGCAAAGGATTTTCAACATACTAGTTAATTGAAAAGCTCTGAGGCTTACTTCTTGGAACTAGCCAGTTTCCTGTGCCCACGCATAGAGAAGTATATAGAACCATGGTGGATTCCCAGGTCATGAAGCAAAGGATTCTTAAAGGAACGGGATTACCATGGGGATCCTGTTTAATTCTCTGAAACAGATCCGCAGTTTTCACCTGCCATACTAATACCGACTTCTCCTCTCTGGGGATAATAAAAACCAACCGGAGAACTGACAGAGGGCCTGACCAACACATCCACACCGACCCCACAGGAAAAAAAAAAAAAAAAAAAAAAAAACACCGTAGCCTCCAGCTACTAATTATAATGCTAACTTGCAAAACTTTCCTGCATTTTTAAACAATGGAAAAATGATGGTGAGATGATACTTAGAAGAATGGATTCTTGTCAGTCTCCACTAACAAAAATAGGCAAAACCAAGTCAGCTACGCCTCAGCATAGTTATGTCCGTCGCAGCCTTCTTGGGTTTCAGGAGGCACAAACAAACGTTATCACAATTATGGTGAAACGCTGAACACCTGCAAATAATTTTCAACGTACTGGTTAATTGAAAAGCTCTGCGTCATACTTCTTGGAACAAGCCAGTTACCTGTTCCCACGCAAAGAGGAGTATATAGAACCATGGTGGATTTCCAGCTGATGAAGTAAAGGATTATTAAAGGAACGGGATGACCATAGGGATCATCGTTAATTCTCTGAAACAGAATCTGCCCTTTTCACCTGCCAAACACATGCCCACTTCTCCTCTCTGGGGATAATAAAAACTAACCAGCGAACTGACCGAGGGCCTGACTCCCGCCCATCCACATCGACTACACAAAAAAAAAAACCGTACCCTCCAGCTACTAATTATAATGCTAACTTGCAAAATTTCCCTGCATTTTAAAACAATGGAAAAATGGTGGTGGGATCATACTTAGAAGAATGGCTTCTTGTCTGTCTCCACTAACAAAAATAGGCAACACCAACTCAGCTACTCCTCAGCATAGCTATGTCCGTCGCAGCCTTCTTGGGTTTCAGGAGGGACATACAAACGTTATCAAAATTATGGTGAAACGCTGAACACCTGCAAATAATTTTGAACATACTGGTTAATTTCAAAACTCTCCAGCATACTTCTTGGAAGAAGCCAGGTACCTGTGCCCACGCATAGAGGAGTATATAGAAACATGGTGGAATCCCAGCTGATGAAGCAAAGATTCTTAAAGGAATGAAATGACCATACAGATCCTGTTTAATTCTCTGAAACAGAATCCGCACTTTACACCTGCCAAACACATGCCCACTACTCTTCTCTGGGGATAATAAAAACAAACCAGCGATCTGACAGAGGGCCTGAACACCCATCCTGACTGACCCCACAAAACAAAAAAGTACCCTCCAGCTACTAATTATAATTCCAATTTGCAAAATTTCCCTGCATTTTGAAACAATGGAGAAATGATGGTGGGATGATACTTAGAAGAATGGCTTCTTGTCAGTCTCCACTGACAAAAATAGGCAACACCAAGTCAGCTACGCCTCAGCATAGTTATGTCCGTAGCAGCCATATTTGGTTTCAGTAGGCACATACACACATTATCACAATTATTCTGAAACGCTGAAAACCTGCAAAGGATTGTCAACATACTGGTTCATTGAAAAGCTCTGAGGCATACTTCTTGGAACAAGCCAGTTTCCTGTGCCCACGCATAGAGAAGTATATAGAACCATGGTGGATTCCCAGCTCATGAAGCAAAGGATTCTTAAAGGAACGGGATTACCATGCGGATCCTGTTTAATTCTCTGAAACAGATCCGCAGTTTTCACCTGCCATACTAATACCGACTTCTCCTCTCTGGGGATAATAAAAACCAACCGGGGAACTGACAGAGGGCCTGACCAACACATCCACACCGACCCCACAGGAAAAAAAAAAAAAAAAAAAAAACACCGTAGCCTCCAGCTACTAATTATAATGCTAACTTGCAAAACTTTCCTGCATTTTTAAACAATGGAAAAATGATGGTGAGATGATACTTAGAAGAATGGATTCTTGTCAGTCTCCACTAACAAAAATAGGCAAAACCAAGTCAGCTACGCCTGAGCATAGTTATGTCCGTCGCAGCCTTCTTGGGTTTCAGGAGGCACAAACAAACGTTATCACAATTATGGTGAAACGCTGAACACCTGCAAATAATTTTCAACGTACTGGTTAATTGAAAAGCTCTGCGGAATACTTCTTGGAACAAGCCAGTTACTTGTTCTCACGCAAAGAGGAGTATATAGAACCATGGTGGATTTCCAGCTGATGAAGTAAAGGATTATTAAAGGAACGGGATGACCATAGGGATCATCGTTAATTCTCTGAAACAGAATCCGCCCTTTTCACCTGCGAAACACATGCCCACTTCTCCTCTCTGGGGTTAATAAAAACTAACCAGCGAACTGACAGAGGGCCTGACCCCCACCATCCACATCGACCACACAAAAAAAAAAGCCGTACCCTCCAGCTACTAATTATAATGCTAACTTGCAAAATTTCCCTGCATTTTAAAACAATGGAAAAATGATGGTGGGATGATACTTAGAAGAATGGCTTCTTGTCAGTCTCCATAAGAAAAATAGGCAACACCAAGTCAGCTACTCCTCAGCATAGTTATGTCCGTCGCAGCCTTCTTGGGTTTCAGGAGGCAGAAACAAACGTTATCACCATTATGGTGAAACGCTGAACACCTGCAAATAATTTTCAACGTAGTGGTTAATTGAAAAGCTCTGCGGCATACTTCTTGGAACAAGCCAGTTACCTGTTCCCACGCAAAGAGGAGTATATAGAACCATGGTGGATTTCCAGCTGATGAAGGAAAGGATTATTAAAGGAACGGGGTGACCATGGGGATCATCGTTAATTCTCTGAAACAGAATCCGCCCTTTTCACCTGCCAAACACATGCCCACTTCTCCTCTCTGGGGATAATAAAAACTAACCAGCGAACTGACAGAGGGCCTAACCCCCCCATCCACATCGACCACACACACAAAAAAAACCGTACCCTCCAGCTACTAATTATAATGCTAACTTGATAAATTTCCCTCCATTTTAAAACAATGGAAAAATGGTGGTGGGATGATACTTAGAAGAATTGCTTGTGGACAGTCTACACTAAGAAAAATAGGCAACACCAATTCAGCTACGCCTCAGCATAGGTATGTCCGTCGCAGCCTTCTTGGGTTTCAGGAGGCACAAACACACGTTATCACAATTATGGTGAAACGCTGAACACCTGCAAATAATTGTCAACGTAGTGGTTAATTGAAAAGCTCTGCGGCATACTTCTTGGAACAAGGCAGTTACCTGTTCCCACGCAAAGTGGAGTATATAGAACCATGGTGGATTTCCAGCTGATGAAGTAAAGGATTATTAAAGGAACGGGATGACCATGGGGATCATCGTTAATTCTCTGAAACAGAATCCGCCCTTTTCACCTGCCAAACACATGCCCACTTCTCCTCTCTGGGGATAATAAAAACTAACCAGCGAACTGACAGAGGGCCTGACCCCCACCATCCACATCGACAAAACAAAACAAAAAAAAAAAACGTACCCTCCGGCTACTAATTATAATGCTAACTTGCAAAATTACCCTGCATTTTAAAACAATGGAAAAATGGTGGTGGGATGATACTTAGAAGAATGGCTTCTTGTCAGTCTCCACTAACAAAAATAGGCAACACCATGTCAGCTACGCCTCAGCATAGTTATGTCCGTCGCAGCCTTCTTGGGTTTCAGGAGGCACAAACACACGTTATCACAATTATGGTGAAACGCTGAACACCTGCAAATAATTTTCAACGTAGTGGTTAATTGAAAAGCTCTGCGGCATACTTCTTGGAACAAGCCAGTTACCTGTTCCCACGCAAAGAGGAGTATATAGAACCATGGTGGATTTCCAGCTGATGAAGTAAAGGATTATTAAAGGAACGGGATGACCATGGGGATCATCGTTAATTCTCTGAAACAGAATCCGCCCTTTTCACCTGCCAAACACATGCCCACTTCTCCTCTCTGGGGATAATAAAAACTAACCAGCGAACTGACAGAGGGCCTGACCCCCCAATCTACATCGACCACACACACAAAAAAAACCGTACCCTCCAGCTACTAATTATAATGCTAACTTGCAAAATTTCCCTGTATTTTAAAACAATGGAAAAATGGTGGTGGGATGATACTTAGAAGAATGGCTTCTTGTCAGTCTCCACTAACAAAAATAGGCAACACCAAATCAGCTACTCCTCAGCATAGTTATGTCCGTCGCAGCCTTCCTGGGTTTCAGGAGGCACAAACAAAGGTTATCACAATTATGGTGAAACGCTGAACACCTCCAAATAATTTTCAACGTACTGGTTAATTGAAAAGCTCTGCGGCATACTTCTTGGAACAAGCCACTTACCTGTTCCCACGCAAAGAGGAGTATATAGAACCATGGTGGATTTCCAGCTGATGAAGTAAAGGATTATTAAAGGAACGGGATGACCATGGGGATCATCGTTAATTCTCTGAAACAGAATCCGCCCTTTTCACCAGCGAAACACATGCCCACTTCTTCTCTCTGGGGATAATAAAAACTAACCATCGAACTGACAGAGGGCCTGACCCCACCATCCACATCGACCACACACACAAAAAAAAACCGTACCCTCCAGCTACTAATTATAATGCTAACTTGAAAAATTTCCCTGCATTTTAAAACAATGGAAAAATGGTGGTGGGATGATACTTAGAAGAATTGCCTGTGGACAGTCTCCACTAACAAAAATAGGCAACACCAAGTCAGCTACGCCTCAGCATAGTTATGTCCGTCGCAGCCTTCTTGGGTTTCAGGAGGCACAAACACACGTTATCACAATTATGGTGAAACGCTGAACACCTGCAAATAATTTTCAACATAGTGGTTAATTGAAAAGCTCTGTGGCATACTTCTTGGAACAAGCCAGTTACCTGTTCCCACGCAAAGAGGAGTATATAGAACCATCGTGGATTTCCAGCTGATGAAGTAAAGGATTATTAAAGGAACGGGATGACCATAGGGATCATCGTTAATTCTCTGAAACAGAATCCGCCCTTTTCACCCGCCAAACACATGCCCACTTCTCCTCTCTGGGGATAATAAAAACTAACCAGCGAACTGACATAGGGCCTGACCCCCCCCCATCCACATCGACAACACACAAAAAAAAAACCGTACCCTCCAGCTACTAATTATAATGCTATCTTGCAAAATTACCCTGCATTTTAAAACAATGGAAAAATGGTGGTGGGATCATACTTAAAAGAAAGGCTTCTTGTCTGTCTCCACTAACAAAAATAGGCAACACCAAGTCAGCTACTCCTAAGCATAGTTATGTCCGTCGCAGCCTTCTTGGGTTTCAGCAGGCACATACAAACGTTATCAAAATTATGGTGAAACGCTGAACACCTGCAAATAATTTTCAACGTACTGGTTAATTTGAAAACTCTCCAGCATACTTCTTGGAACAAGCCAGGTACCTGTGCCCACGCATAGAGGAGTATATAGAATCATGGTGGAATCCCAGCTGATGAAGCAAAGGATTCTTAAAGGAATGAGATGACCATGCGGATCCTGTTTAATTCTCTGAAACAGAATCCGCACTTTTCACCTGCCAAACACATGCCCACTACTCTTCTCTGGGGATAATAAAAACAAACCAGCGATCTGACAGAGGGCCTGAACACCCATCCTGACCGACCCCACAAAACAAAAAACTACCCTCCAGCTACTAATTATAATGCCAATTTGCAAAATTTCCCTGCATTTTTAAACAATGGAGAAATGATGGTGGGATGATACTTAGAAGAATGGCTTCTTGTCAGTCTCCACTGACAAAAATAGGCAACACCAAGTCAGCTACGCCTCAGCATAGTTATGTCCCTAGCAGCCATATTTGGTTTCAGTAGGCACATACACACATTATCACAATTATTCTGAAATGCTGAAAACCTGCAAAGGATTTTCAACATACTAGTTAATTGAAAAGCTCTGAGGCTTACTTCTTGGAACTAGCCAGTTTCCTGTGCCCACGCATAGAGAAGTATATAGAACCATGGTGGATTCCCAGGTCATGAAGCAAAGGATTCTTAAAGGAACGGGATTACCATGGGGATCCTGTTTAATTCTCTGAAACAGATCCGCAGTTTTCACCTGCCATACTAATACCGACTTCTCCTCTCTGGGGATAATAAAAACCAACCGGAGAACTGACAGAGGGCCTGACCAACACATCCACACCGACCCCACAGGAAAAAAAAAAAAAAAAAAAAAAAAACACCGTAGCCTCCAGCTACTAATTATAATGCTAACTTGCAAAACTTTCCTGCATTTTTAAACAATGGAAAAATGATGGTGAGATGATACTTAGAAGAATGGATTCTTGTCAGTCTCCACTAACAAAAATAGGCAAAACCAAGTCAGCTACGCCTCAGCATAGTTATGTCCGTCGCAGCCTTCTTGGGTTTCAGGAGGCACAAACAAACGTTATCACAATTATGGTGAAACGCTGAACACCTGCAAATAATTTTCAACGTACTGGTTAATTGAAAAGCTCTGCGTCATACTTCTTGGAACAAGCCAGTTACCTGTTCCCACGCAAAGAGGAGTATATAGAACCATGGTGGATTTCCAGCTGATGAAGTAAAGGATTATTAAAGGAACGGGATGACCATAGGGATCATCGTTAATTCTCTGAAACAGAATCTGCCCTTTTCACCTGCCAAACACATGCCCACTTCTCCTCTCTGGGGATAATAAAAACTAACCAGCGAACTGACCGAGGGCCTGACTCCCGCCCATCCACATCGACTACACAAAAAAAAAAACCGTACCCTCCAGCTACTAATTATAATGCTAACTTGCAAAATTTCCCTGCATTTTAAAACAATGGAAAAATGGTGGTGGGATCATACTTAGAAGAATGGCTTCTTGTCTGTCTCCACTAACAAAAATAGGCAACACCAACTCAGCTACTCCTCAGCATAGCTATGTCCGTCGCAGCCTTCTTGGGTTTCAGGAGGGACATACAAACGTTATCAAAATTATGGTGAAACGCTGAACACCTGCAAATAATTTTGAACGTACTGGTTAATTTCAAAACTCTCCAGCATACTTCTTGGAAGAAGCCAGGTACCTGTGCCCACGCATAGAGGAGTATATAGAAACATGGTGGAATCCCAGCTGATGAAGCAAAGATTCTTAAAGGAATGAAATGACCATACAGATCCTGTTTAATTCTCTGAAACAGAATCCGCACTTTACACCTGCCAAACACATGCCCACTACTCTTCTCTGGGGATAATAAAAACAAACCAGCGATCTGACAGAGGGCCTGAACACCCATCCTGACTGACCCCACAAAACAAAAAAGTACCCTCCAGCTACTAATTATAATTCCAATTTGCAAAATTTCCCTGCATTTTGAAACAATGGAGAAATGATGGTGGGATGATACTTAGAAGAATGGCTTCTTGTCAGTCTCCACTGACAAAAATAGGCAACACCAAGTCAGCTACGCCTCAGCATAGTTATGTCCCTAGCAGCCATATTTGGTTTCAGTAGGCACATACACACGTTATCACAATTATTGTGAAACGCTGAAAACCTGCAAAGGATTTTCAACATACTGGTTAATTGAAAACCTCTGAGGCATACTTCTTGGAACAAGCCAGTTACCTGTTCCCACGCAAAGAGGAGTATATAGAACCATCGTGGATTTCCAGCTGATGAAGTAAAGGATTATTAAAGGAACGGGATGACCATGGGGATCATCCTTAATTCTCTGAAACAGAATCCCCCCTTTTCACCTGCCAAACACATGCCCACTTCCCCTCTCTGGGGATAATAAAAACTAACCAGTGAACTGACAGAGGGCCTGAACACCCCCCATCCACATCGACTACACAAAAAAAAAAACCGTACCCTCCAGCTACTAATTATAATGCTAACTTGCAAAATTTCCCTGCATTTTAAAACAATGGAAAAATGGTGGTGGGATCATACTTAGAAAAATGGCTTCTTGTCTGTCTCCACTAACAAAAATAGGCAACACCAAGTCAGCTACTCCTCAGCATACTTATGTCCGTCGCAGCCTTCTTGGGTTTCAGGAGGCACAAACAAAGATTATCACAATTATGGTGAAACGCTGAACACCTGCAAATAATTTTCAACGTACTGGTTAATTTGAAAACTCTCCAGCATACTTCTTGGAACAAGCCAGGTACCTGTGCCCACGCATAGAGGAGTATATAGAATCATGGTGGAATCCCAGCTGATGAAGCAAAGGATTCTTAAAGGAATGAGATGACCATGTGGATCCTGTTTAATTCTCTGAAACAGAATCCGCACTTTTCACCTGCCAAACACATGCCCACTACTCTTCTCTGGGGATAATAAAAACAAACCAGCGATCTGACAGAGGGCCTGAACACCCATCCTGACCGACCCCACAAAACAAAAAACTACCCTCCAGCTACTAATTATAATGCCAATTTGAAAAATTTCCCTGCATTTTGAAACAATGGAGAAATGATGGTGGGATGATACTTAGAAGAATGGCTTCTTGTCAGTCTCCACTGACAAAAATAGGCAACACCAAGTCAGCTACGCCTCAGCATAGTTATGTCCGTAGCAGCCATATTTGGTTTCAGTAGGCACATACACACGTTATCACAATTATGGTGAAACGCTGAAAACCTGCAAAGGATTTTCAACATACTGGTTAATTGAAAAGCTCTGAGGCATACTTCTTGGAACAAGCCAGTTTCCTGTGCCCACGCATAGAGAAGTACATAGAACCATGGTGGATTCCCAGCTCATGAAGCAAAGGATTCTTAAAGGAACGGGATTACCATGCGGATCCTGATTAATTCTCTGAAACAGATCCGCAGTTTTCACCTGCAATACTAATACCCACTTCTCCTCTCTGGGGATAATAAAAACCAACCGGGGAACTGACAGAGGGCCTGACCAACACATCCACACACACCCCACAGGAAAAAAAAAAAAAAAAAAAAACACCGTAGCCTCCAGCTACTAATTATAATGCTAACTTGCAAAACTTTCCTGGATTTTTAAACAATGGAAAAATGATGGTGAGATGGTACTTAGAAGAATGGATTCTTGTCAGTCTCCACTAACAAAAATAGGCAATACCAAGTCAGCTACGCCTCAGCATAGTTATGACCGTCGCAGCCTTCTTGGGTTGAAGGAGGCACAAACAAACGTTATCACAATTATGGTGAAACGCTGAAGAGCTGCAAATAATTTTGAACGTACTGGTTAATGGAAAAGCTCTGCGTCATACTTCTTGGAACAAGCCAGTTACCTGTTCCCACGCAAAGAGGAGTATATAGAACCATGGTGGATTTCCAGCTGATGAAGTAAAGGATTATTAAAGGAACGGGATGACCATGGGGATCATCGTTAATTCTCTGAAACAGAATCCGCCCTTTTCACCTGCCAAACACATGCCCACTTCTCCTCTCTGGGGATAATAAAAACTAACCAGCGAACTGACAGAGGGCCTGACCCCCACCATCCACATCGACAACACAAAAAAAAAAAAAAAAAAGTACCCTCCGGCTACTAATTATAATGCTAACTTGCAAAATTTCCCTGCATTTTAAAACAATGGAAAAATGGTGGTGGGATGATACTTAGAAGAATGGCTTCTTGTCAGTCTCCACTAACAAAAATAGGCAATACCATGTCAGCTACGCCTCAGCATAGTTATGTCCGTCGCAGCCTTCTTGGGTTTCAGGAGGCACAAACACACGTTACCACAATTATGGTGAAACGCTGAACACCTGCAAATAATTTTCAACGTACTGGTTAATTGAAAAGCTCTGCGGCATACTTCTTGGAACAAGCCACTTACCTGTTACCACGCAAAGAGGAGTATATAGAACCATGGTGGATTTCCAGCTGATGAAGTAAAGGATTATTAAAGGAACGGGATGACCATGGGGATCATCGTTAATTTTCTGAAACAGAATCCGCCCTTTTCACCTGCGAAACACATGCCCACTTCTTCTCTCTGGGGATAATAAAAACTAACCAGCGAACTGACAGAGGGCCTTACCCCACCATCCACTTCGACCACACACACAAAAAAAAACCGTACCCTCCAGCTACTAATTATAATGGTAACTTGCAAAATTTCCCTGCATTTTAAAACAATGGAAAAATGGTGGTGGGATGATACTTAGAATAATGGCTTCTTGTCAGTCTCCACTAACAAAAATAGGCAACACCAAGTCAGCTACTCCTAAGCATACTTATGTCCATCGCAGCCTTCTTGGGTTTCAGGAGGCACAAACAAAGGTTATCACAATTATGGTGAAACGCTGAACACCTGGAAATAATTTTGAACGTACTGGTTAATTTGAAAACTCTCCAGCATACTTCTTGGAAGAAGCCAGGTACCTGTGCCCACGCATAGAGGAGTATATAGAAACATGGTGGAATCCCAGCTGATGAAGCAAAGATTCTTAAAGGAATGAGATGACCATACAGATCCTGTTTAATTCTCTGAAACAGAATCCGCACTTTTCAGCTGCCAAACACATGCCCACTACTCTTCTCTGGGGATAATAAAAACAAACCAGCGATCTGACAGAGGGCCTGAACACCCATCCTGACTGACCCCACAAAACAAAAAAGTACCCTCCAGCTACTAATTATAATGCCAATTTGCAAAATTTCCCTGCATTTTGAAACAATGGAGAAATCATGGTGGGATGATACTTAGAAGAATGGCTTCTTGTCAGTCTCCACTGACAAAAATAGGCAACACCAAGTCAGCTACGCCTCAGCATAGTTATGTCTGTAGCAGCCATATTTGGTTTCAGTAGGCACATACACACATTATCACAATTATTCTGAAACGCTGAAAACCTGCAAAGGATTTTCAACATACTGGTTAATTGAAAAGCTCTGAGGCATACTTCTTGGAATTAGCCAGTTTCCTGTGCCCACGCATAGAGAAGTATATAGAACCATGGTGGATTCCCAGGTCATGAAGCAAAGGATTCTTAAAGGAACGGGATTACCATGCGGATCCTGTTTAATTCTCTGAAACAGATCCGCAGTTTTCACCTGCAATACTAATACCCACTTCTCCTCTCTGGGGATAATAAAAACCAACCGGGGAACTGACAGAGGGCCTGACCAACACATCCACACCGACCCCACAGGAAAAAAAAAAAAAAAAACACCGTAGCCTCCAGCTACTAATTATAATGCTAACTTGCAAAACTTTCCTGCATTTTAAAACAATGGAAAAATGGTGGTGGGATGATACTTAGAAGAATGGCTTCTTGTCAGTCTCCACTAACAAAAATAGGCAACACCAAGTCAGCTACTCCTCAGCATAGTTATGTCCGTCGCAGCCTTCTTGGGTTTCAGGAGGCACAAACACACGTTATCACAATTATGGTGAAACGCTGAACACCTGCAAATAATTTTCAACGTACTGGTTAATTGAAAAGCTCTGCGGAATACTTCTTGGAACAAGCCAGTTACCTGTTCCCACGCAAAGAGGAGTATATAGAACCATGGTGGATTTCCAGCTGATGAAGTAAAGGATTATTAAAGGAACGGGATGACCATGGGGATCATCGTTAATTCTCTGAAACAGAATCCGCCCTTTTCACCTGCCAAACACATGCCCACTTCTCCTCTCTGGGGATAATAAAAACTAACCAGGGAACTGACAGAGGGCCTGACCCCCTCCCATCCACATCGACTACACAAAAAAAAAAAACCGTACCCCCCAGCTACTAATTATAATGCTAACTTGCAAAATTTCCCTGCATTTTAAAACAATGGAAAAATGGTGGTGGGATCATACTTAGAAGAATGGCTTCTTGTCTGTCTCCACTAACAAAAATAGGCAACACAAAGTCAGCTACTCCTCAGCATAGCTATGTCCGTCGCAGCCTTCTTGGGTTTCAGGAGGGACATACAAACGTTATCAAAATTATGGTGAAACGCTGAACACCTGCAAATAATTTTGAACGTACTGGTTAATTTCAAAACTCTCCAGCATACTTCTTGGAAGAAGCCAGGTACCTGTGCCCACGCATAGAGGGGTATATAGAAACATGGTGGAATCCCAGCTGATGAAGCAAAGATTCTTAAAGGAATGAGATGACCATACAGATCCTGTTTAATTCTCTGAAACAGAATCCGCACTTTACACCTGCCAAACACATGCCCACTACTCTTCTCTGGGGATAATAAAAACAAACCAGCGATCTGACAGAGGGCCTGAACACCCATCCTGACTGACCCCACAAAACAAAAAAGTACCCTCCAGCTACTAATTATAATGCCAATTTGCAAAATTTCCCTGCATTTTGAAACAATGGAGAAATGATGGTGGGATGATACTTAGAAGAATGGCTTCTTGTCAGTCTCCACTGACAAAAATAGGCAACACCAAGTCAGCTACGCCTCAGCATAGTTATGTCCGTAGCAGCCATATTTGGTTTCAGTAGGCACATACTCACGTTATCACAATTATGGTGAAACGCTGAAAACCTGCAAAGGATTTTCAACATACTGGTTAATTGAAAAGCTCTGAGGCATACTTCTTGGAACAAGCCAGTTACCTGTTCCCACGCAAAGAGGAGTATATAGAACCATGGTGGATTTCCAGCTGATGAAGTAAAGGATTATTAAAGGAACGGGATGACCATGGGGATCATCCTTAATTATCCGAAACAGAATCCCCCCTTTTCACCTGCCAAACACATGCCCACTTCTCCTCTCTGGGGATAATAAAAACTAACCAGCGAACTGACAGAGGGCCTGAACACCCCCCATCCACATCGACTACACAAAAAAAAAAAAACCGTACCCTCCAGCTACTAATTATAATGCTAACTTGCAAAATTTCCCTGCATTTTAAAACAATGGAAAAATGGTGGTGGGATGATACTTAGAAGAATGGCTTCTTGTCTGTCTCCACTAACAAAAATAGGCAACACCAAGTCAGCTACTCCTCAGCATACTTATGTCCGTCGCAGCCTTCTTGGGTTTCAGGAGGCACAAACAAAGGTTATCACAATTATGGTGAAACGCTGAACACCTGCAAATAATTTTCAACGTAGTGGTTAATTGAAAAGCTCTGCGGCATACTTCTTGGAACAAGCCAGTTACCTGTTCCCACGCAAAGAGGAGTATATAGAACCATGGTGGATTTCCAGCTGATGAAGTAAAGGATTATTAAAGGAACGGGATGACCATGGGGATCATCCTTAATTCTCTGAAACAGAATCCCCCCTTTTCACCTGCCAAACACATGCCCACTTCCCCTCTCTGGGGATAATAAAAACTAACCAGCGAACTGACAGAGGGCCTGAACACCCCCCATCCACATCGACTACACAAAAAAAAAAAAACCGTACCCTCCAGCTACTAATTATAATGCTAACTTGCAAAATTTCCCTGCATTTTAAAACAATGGAAAAATGGTGGTGGGATGATACTTAGAAGAATGGCTTCTTGTCAGTCTCCACTGACAAAAATAGGCAACACCAAGTCAGCTACGCCTCAGCATAGTAATGTCCGTAGCTGCCATATTTGGTTTCAGTAGGCACATACACACGTTATCACAATTATGGTGAAACGCTGAAAACCTGCAAAGGATTTTCAACATACTGGTTAATTGAAAAGCTCTGAGGCATACTTCTTGGAACAAGCCAGTTACCTGTTCCCATGCAAAGAGGAGTATATAGAACCATGGTGGATTTCCAGCTGATGAAGTAAAGGATTATTAAAGGAACGGGATGACCATGGGGATCATCGTTAATTCTCTGAAACAGAATCCGCCCTTTTCACCTGCCAAACACATGCCCACTTCTCCTCTCTGGGGATAATAAAAACTAACCAGCGAACTGACAGAGGGCCTGACCCCCCCCCCCATCCACATAGACAACACACAAAAAAAAAACCGTACCCTCCAGCTACTAATTATAATGCTAACTTGCAAAATTTCCCTGCATTTTAAAACAATGGAAAAATGGTGGTGGGATCATACTTAGAAGAAAGGCTTCTTGTCTGTCTCCACTAACAAAAATAGGCAACACCAAGTCAGCTACTCCTCAGCATAGTTATGTCCGTCGCAGCCTTCTTGGGTTTCAGCAGGCACATACAAACGTTATCAAAATTATGGTGAAACGCTGAACACCTGCAAATAATTTTGAACGTACTGGTTAATTTGAAAACTCTCCAGCATACTTCTTGGAACAAGCCAGGTACCTGTGCCCACGCATAGAGGATTATATAGAATCATGGTGGAATCCCAGCTGATGAAGCAAAGGATTCTTAAAGGAATGAGATGACCATGCGGATCCTGTTTAATTCTCTGAAACAGAATCCGCACTTTTCACCTGCCAAACACATGCCCACTACTCTTCTCTGGGGATAATAAAAACAAACCAGCGATCTGACAGAGGGCCTGAACACCCATCCTGACCGACCCCACAAAACAAAAAAGTACCCTCCAGGTACTAATTATAATGCCAATTTGCAAAATTTCCCTGCATTTTTAAACAATGGAGAAATGATGGTGGGAAGATACTTAGAAGAATGGCTTCTTGTCAGTCTCCACTGACAAAAATAGGCAACACCAAGTCAGCTACGCCTCAGCATAGTTATGTCCGTAGCAGCCATATTTGGTTTCAGTAGGCACATACACACATTATCACAATTATTCTGAAACGCTGAAAACCTGCAAAGGATTTTCAACATACTGGTTAATTGAAAAGCTCTGAGGCATACCACTTTGAACTAGCCAGTCTCCTGTGCCCACGCATAGAGAAGTATATAGAACCATGGTGGATTCCCAGGTCATGAAGCAAAGGATTCTTAAAGGAACGGGATTACCATGCGGATCCTGTTTAATTCTCTGAAACAGATCCGCAGTTTTCACCTGCCATACTAATACCGAATTCTCCTCTCTGGGGATAATAAAAACCAACCGGGGAACTGACAGAGGGCCTGACCAACACATCCACACTGACCCCACAGGAAAAAAAAAAAAAAAAAAAAAAAAAAACACCGTAGCCTCCAGCTACTAATTATAATGCTAACTTGCAAAACTTTCCTGCATTTTTAAACAATGGAAAAATGATGGTGAGATGATACTTAGAAGAATGGATTCTTGTCAGTCTCCACTAACAAAAATAGGCAAAACCAAGTCAGCTACGCCTCAGCATAGTTATGTCCATCGCAGCCTTCTTGGGTTTCAGGAGGCACAAACAAACGTTATCACAATTATGGTGAAACGCTGAACACCTGCAAATAATTTTCAACGTACTGGTTAATTGAAAAGCTCTGCGGCATACTTCTTGGAACAAGCCAGTTACCTGTTCCCACGCAAAGAGGAGTATATAGAACCATGGTGGATTTCCAGCTGATGAAGTAAAGGATTCTTAAAGGAACGGGATGACCATAGGGATCATCGTTAATTCTCTGAAACAGAATCCGCCCTTTTCACCTGCCAAACACATGCCCACTTCTCCTCTCTGGGGATAATAAAAACTAACCAGCGAACTGACAGAGGGCCTGACCCCCCAATCTACATCGACCACACACACAAAAAAAACCGTACCCTGCAGCTACTAATTATAATGCTAACTTGCAAAACTTCCCTGCATTTTAAAACAATGGAAAAATGGTGGTGGGATCATACTTAGAAGAATGGCTTCTTGTCAGTCTCCACTAACAAAAATAGGCAACACCAAGTCAGCTACTCCTCAGCATAGTTATGTCCGTCGCAGCCTTCTTGGGTTTCAGGAGGCACAAACACACTTTATCACAATTATGGTGAAACGCTGAACACCTGCAAATAATTTTCAACGTACTGGTTAATTGAAAAGCTCTGCGGCATACTTCTTGGAACAAGCCAGTTACCTGTTCCCACGTAAAGAGGAGTACATAGAACCATGGTGGATTTCCAGCTGATGAAGTAAAGGATTATTAAAGGAACGGGATGACCATGGGGATCATCCTTAATTCTCTGAAACAGAATCCGCCCTTTTCACCTGCCAAACACATTCCCACCTCTCCTCTCTGTGGATAATAAAAACTAACCAGGGAACTGACAGAGGGCCTGACCCCCACCCATCCACATCGACTACACAAAAAAAAAACCGTACCCTCCAGCTACTAATTATAATGCTAACTTGCAAAATTTCCCTGCATTTTAAAACAATGGAAAAATGGTGGTGGGATCATACTTAGAAGAATGGCTTCTTGTCTGTCTCCACTAACAAAAATAGGCAACACCAAGTCAGCTACTCCTCAGCATAGCTATGTCCGTCGCAGCCTTCTTGGGTTTCAGGAGGGACATACAAACGTTATCAAAATTATGGTGAAACGCTGAACACCTGCAAATAATTTTGAACGTACTGGTTAATTTGAAAACTCTCCAGCATACTTCTTGGAAGAAGTCAGGTACCTGTGCCCACGCATAGAGGAGTATATAGAAACATGGTGGAATCCCAGCTGATGAAGCAAAGATTCTTAAAGGAATGAGATGACCATACAGATCCTGTTTAATTCTCTGAAACAGAATCCGCACTTTACACCTGCCAAACACATGCCCACTACTCTTCTCTGGGGATAATAAAAACAAACCAGCGATCTGACAGAGGGCCTGAACACCCATCCTGACTGACCGCACAAAACAAAAAAGTACCCTCCAGCTACTAATTATAATGCCAATTTGCAAAATTTCCCTGCATTTTGAAACAATGGAGAAATGATGGTTGGATGATACTTATAAGAATGGCTTCTTGTCAGTCTCCACTGACAAAAATAGGCAACACCAAGTCAGCTACGCCTCAGCATAGTTATGTCCGTAGCAGCCATATTTGGTTTCAGTAGGCACATACACACGTTATCACAATTATGGTGAAACGCTGAAAACCTGCAAAGGATTTTCAACATACTGGTTAATTGAAAAGCTCTGAGGCATACTTCTTGGAACAAGCCAGTTACCTGTTCCCACGCAAAGAGGAGTATATAGAACCATGGTGGATTTCCAGCTGATGAAGTAAAGGATTATTAAAGGAACGGGATGACCATGGGGATCATCCTTAATTCTCTGAAACAGAATACCCCCTTTTCACCTGCCAAACACATGCCCACTTCCCCTCTCTGGGGATAATAAAAACTAACCAGTGAACTGACAGAGGGCCTGAACACCCCCCATCCACATCGACTACACAAAAAAAAAAAAACCGTACCCTCCAGCTACTAATTATAATGCTAACTTGCAAAATTTCCCTGCATTTTAAAACAATGGAAAAATGGTGGTGGGATCATACTTAGAAGAATGGCTTCTTGTCTGTCTCCACTAACAAAAATAGGCAACACCAAGTCAGCTACTCCTCAGCATACTTATGTCCGTCCCAGCCTTCTTGGGTTTCAGGAGGCACAAACAAAGGTTATCACAATCATGGTGAAACGCTGAACACCTGCAAATAATTTTCAACGTACTGGTTAATTTGAAAACTCTCCAGCATACTTCTTGGAACAAGCCAGGTACCTGTGCCCACGCATAGAGAAGTACATAGAACCATGGTGGATCCCCAGCTCATGAAGCAAAGGATTCTTAAAGGAACGGGATTACCATGCGGATCCTGTTTAATTCTCTGAAACAGATCCGCAGTTTTCACCTGCAATACTAATACCCACTTCTCCTCTCTGGGGATAATAAAAACCAACCGGGGAACTGACAGAGGGCCTGACCAACACATCCACACCGACCCCACAAGAAAAAAAAAAAAAAAAAAACACCGTAGCCTCCAGCTACTAATTATAATGCTAACTTGCAAAACTTTCCTGGATTTTTAAACATTGGAAAAATGATGGTGAGATGATACTTAGAAGAATGGATTCTTGTCAGTCTCCACTAACAAAAATAGGCAATACCAAGTCAGCTACGCCTCAGCATAGTTATGACCGTCGCAGCCTTCTTGGGTTGCAGGAGGCACAAACAAACGTTATCACAATTATGGTGAAACGCTGAACACCTGCAAATAATTTTCAGCGTACTGGTTAATGGAAAAGCTCTGCGGCATACTTCTTGGAACAAGCCAGTTACCTGTTCCCACGCAAAGAGGAGTATATAGAACCATGGTGGATTTCCAGCTGATGAAGTAAAGGATTATTAAAGGAACGGGATGACCATGGGGATCATCGTTAATTCTCTGAAACAGAATCCGCCCTTTTCACCTGCCAAACACATGCCCACTTCTCCTCTCTGGGGATAATAAAAACTAACCAGCGAACTGACAGAGGGCCTGACCCCCACCATCCACATCGACAACACACAAAAAAAAAAAACGTACCCTCCGGCTACTAATTATAATGCTAACTTGCAAAATTTCCCTGCATTTTAAAACAATGGAAAAATGGTGGTGGGATGATACTTAGAAGAATGGCTTCTTGTCAGTCTCCACTAACAAAAATAGGCAACACCATGTCAGCTACGCCTCAGCATAGTTATGTCCGTCGCAGCCTTCTTGGGTTTCAGGAGGCACAAACACACGTTATCACAATTATGGTGAAACGCTGAACACCTGCAAATAATTTTCAATGTAGTGGTTAATTGAAAAGCTCTGCGGCATACTTCTTGGAACAAGCCAGTTACCTGTTCCCACGCAAAGAGGAGTATATAGAACCATGGTGGATTTCCAGCTGATAAAGTAAATGATTATTAAACGAACGGGATGACCATGGGGATCATCGTTAATTCTCTGAAACAGAATCCGCCCTTTTCACCTGCCAAACACATGCCCACTTCTCCTCTCTGGGGATAATAAAAACTAACCAGCGAACTGACAGAGGGCCTGACCCCACCATCCACATCGACCACACAAAAAAAAGAAAAAACCGTACCCTCCAGCTACTAATTATAATGCTAACTTGCAAAATTTCCCTGTATTTTAAAACAATGGAAAAATGGTGGTGGGATGATACTTAGAAGAATGGCTTCTTGTCAGTCTCCACTAACAAAAATAGGCAACACCAAATCAGCTACTCCTCAGCATAGTTATGTCCGTCTCAGCCTTCCTGGGTTTCAGGAGGCACAAACAAAGGTTATCACAATTATGGTGAAACGCTGAACACCTGCAAATAATTTTCAACGTACTGGTTAATTGAAAAGCTCTGCGGCATACTTCTTGGAACACGCTACTTACCTGTTCCCACGCAAAGAGGAGTATATAGAACCATGGTGGACTTCCAGCTGATGAAGTAAAGGATTATTAAAGGAACGGGATGACCATGGGGATCATCGTTAATTTTCTGAAACAGAATCCGCCCTTTTCACCTGCGAAACACATGCCCACTTCTTCTCTCTGGGGATAATAAAAACTAACCAGCGAACTGACAGAGGGCCTTACCCCACCATCCACATCGACCACACACACAAAAAAAAACCGTACCCTCCAGCTACTAATTATAATGCTAACTTGCAAAATTTCCCTGCATTTTAAAACAATGGAAAAATGGTGGTGGGATGATACTTAGAAGAATGGCTTCTTGTCAGTCTCCACTAACAAAAAGAGGCAACACCAAGTCAGCTACTCCTCAGCATAGTTATGTCCGTCGCAGCCTTCTTGGGTTTCAGGAAGCACAAACAAAGGTTCTCACAATTATGGTGAAACGCTGAACACCTGCAAATAATTTTCAACGTAGTGGTTAATTGAAAAGCTCTGCGGCATACTTCTTGGAACAAGGCAGTTACCTGTTCCCACGCAAAGAGGAGTATATAGAACCATGGTGGATTTCCAGCTGATGAAGTAAAGGATTATTAAAGGAACGGGATGACCATGGGGATCATCGTTAATTCTCTGAAACAGAATCCGCCCTTTTCACCTGCGAAACACATGCCCACTTCTCCTCTCTGGGGATAATAAAAACTAACCAGCGAACTGACAGAGGGCCTAACCCCCCCATCCACATCGACCACACACACAAAAAAAAACCGTACCCTCCAGCTACTAATTATAATGCTAACTTGAAAAATTTCCCTGCATTTTAAAACAATGGAAAAATGGTGGTGGGATGATACTTAGAAGAATTGCTTGTGGACAGTCTCCACTAACAAAAATAGGCAACACCAAGACAGCTACGCCTCAGCATAGGTATGTCCGTCGCAGCCTTCTTGGGTTTAAGGAGGCACAAACACACGTTATCACAATTATGGTGAAACGCTGAACACCTGCAAATAATTTTCAACGTAGTGGTTAATTGAAAAGCTCTGCGGCATACTTCTTGGAACAAGGCAGTTACCTGTTCCCACGCAAAGAGGAGTATATAGAACCATGGTGGATTTCCAGCTGATGAAGTAAAGGATTATTAAAGGAACGGGATGACCATGGGGATCATCGTTAATTCTCTGAAATAGAATCCGCCCTTTTCACCTGCCAAACACATGCCCACTTCTCCTCTCTGGGGATAATAAAAACTAACCAGCGAACTGATAGAGGGCCTGACCCCCCCCCATCCACATCGACAACACACAAAAAAAAAACCGTACCCTCCAGCTACTAATTATAATGCTAACTTGCAAAATTTCCCTGCATTTTAAAACAATGGAAAAATGGTGGTGGGATCATACTTAGAAGAAAGGCTTCTTGTCTGTCTCCACTAACAAAAATAGGCAACACCAAGTCAGCTACTCCTTAGCATAGTTATGTCCGTCGCAGCCTTCTTGGGTTTCAGCAGGCACATACAAACGTTATCAAAGTTATGGTGAAACGCTGAACACCTGCAAATAATTTTCAACGTACTGGTTAATTTGAAAACTCTCCAGCATACTTCTTGGAACAAGCCAGGTACCTGTGCCCACGCATAGAGGAGTATATAGAATCATGGTGGAATCCCAGCTGATGAAGCAAAGGATTCTTAAAGGAATGAGATGACCATGCGGATCCTGTTTAATTCTCTGAAACAGAATCCGCACTTTTCACCTGCCAAACACATGCCCACTACTCTTCTCTGGGGATAATAAAAACAAACCAGCGATCTGACAGAGGGCCTGAACACCCATCCTGACCGACCCCACAAAACAAAAAGGTACCCTCCAGGAACTAATTATAATGCCAATTTGCAAAATTTCCCTGCATTTTTAAACAATGGAGAAATGATGGTGGGATGATACTTAGAAGAATGGCTTCTTGTCAGTCTCCACTGACAAAAATAGGCAACACCAAGTCAGCTACGCCTCAGCATAGTTATGTCTGTAGCAGCCATATTTGGTTTCAGTAGGCACATACACACATTATCACAATTATTCTGAAACGCTGAAAACCTGCAAAGGATTTTCAACATACTGGTTAATTGAAAAGCTCTGAGGCATACTTCTTGGAATTAGCCAGTTTCCTGTGCCCACGCATAGAGAAGTATATAGAACCATGGTGGATTCCCAGGTCATGAAGCAAAGGATTCTTAAAGGAACGGGATTACCATGCGGATCCTGTTTAATTCTCTGAAACATATCCGCAGTTTTCACCTGCCATACCAATACCGACTTCTCCTCTCTGGGGATAATAAAAACCAACCGGGGAACTGACAGAGGGCCTGAACAACACATCCACACCGACCCCACAGGAAAAAAAAAAAAAAAAAAATACACCGTAGCCTCCAGCTACTAATTATAATGCTATCTTGCAAAACTTTCCTGCATTTTTAAACAATGGAAAAATGATGGTGAGATGATACTTAGAAGAATGGCTTCTTGTCAGTCTCCACTAACAAAAATAGGCAAAACCAAGTCAGCTACGCCTCAGCATAGTTATGTCCGTCGCAGCCTTCTTGGGTTTCAGGAGGCACAAACAAACGTTATCACAATTATGGTGAAACGCTGAACACCTGCAAATAATTTTCAACGTACTGGTTAATTGAAAAGCTCTGCGGCATACTTCTTGGAACAAGCCAGTTACCTGTTCCCACGCAAAGAGGAATATATAGAACCATGGTGGATTTCCAGCTGATGAAGTAAAGGATTCTTAAAGGAACGGGATGACCATAGGGATCATCGTTAATTCTCTGAAACAGAATCCGCCCTTTTCACCTGCCAAACACATGCCCACTTCTCCTCTCTGGGGATAATAAAAACTAACCAGCGAACTGACAGAAGGCCTGACCCCCCAATCTACATCGACCACACACACAAAAAAAACCGTACCCTCCAGCTACTAATTATAATGCAAACTTGCAAAATTTCCCTGCATTTTAAAACAATGGAAAAATGGTGGCGGGATCATACTTAGAAGAATGGCTTCTTGTCAGTCTCCACTAACAAAAATAGGCAACACCAAGTCAGCTACTCCTCAGCATAGTTATGTCCGTCGCAGCCTTCTTGGGTTTCAGGAGGCACAAACACACGTTATCACAATTATGGTGAAACGCTGAACACCTGCAAATAATTTTCAACGTAGTGGTTAATTGAAAAGCTCTGCGGCATACTTCTTGGAACAAGCCAGTTACCTGTTCCCACGTAAAGAGGAGTACATAGAACCATGGTGGATTTCCAGCTGATGAAGTAAAGGATTATTAAAGGAACGGGATGACCATGGGGATCATCGTTAATTCTCTGAAACAGCATCCGCCCTTTTCACCTGCCAAACACATGCCCACTTCTCCTCTCTGGGGATAATAAAAACTAACCAGGGAACTGACAGAGGGCCTGACCCCCGCCCATCCACATCGACTACACAAAAAAAAAAAACCGTACCCTCCAGCTACTAATTATAATGCTAACTTGCAAAATTTCCCTGCATTTTAAAACAATGGAAAAATGGTGGTGGGATCATACTTAGAAGAAAGGCTTCTTGTCTGTCTCCACTAACAAAAATAGGCAACACCAAGTCAGCTACTCCTAAGCATAGTTATGTCCGTCGCAGCCTTCTTGGGTTTCAGCAGGCACATACAAACGTTATCAAAGTTATGGTGAAATGCTGAACACCTGCAAATAATTTTCAACGTACTGGTTAATTTGAAAACTCTCCAGCATACTTCTTGGAACAAGCCAGGTACCTGTGCCCACGCATAGAGGAGTATATAGAATCATGGTGGAATCCCAGCTGATGAAGCAAAGGATTCTTAAAGGAATGAGATGACCATGCGGATCCTGTTTAATTCTCTGAAACAGAATCCGCACTTTTCACCTGCCAAACACATGCCCACTACTCTTCTCTGGGGATAATAAAAACAAACCAGCGATCTGACAGAGGGCCTGAACACCCATCCTGACCGACCCCACAAAACAAAAAGGTACCCTCCAGGAACTAATTATAATGCCAATTTGCAAAATTTCCCTGCATTTTTAAACAATGGAGAAATGATGGTGGGATGATACTTAGAAGAATGGCTTCTTGTCAGTCTCCACTGACAAAAATAGGCAACACCAAGTCAGCTACGCCTCAGCATAGTTATGTCTGTAGCAGCCATATTTGGTTTCAGTAGGCACATACACACATTATCACAATTATTCTGAAACGCTGAAAACCTGCAAAGGATTTTCAACATACTGGTTAATTGAAAAGCTCTGAGGCATACTTCTTGGAATTAGCCAGTTTCCTGTGCCCACGCATAGAGAAGTATATAGAACCATGGTGGATTCCCAGGTCATGAAGCAAAGGATTCTTAAAGGAACGGGATTACCATGCGGATCCTGTTTAATTCTCTGAAACATATCCGCAGTTTTCACCTGCCATACCAATACCGACTTCTCCTCTCTGGGGATAATAAAAACCAACCGGGGAACTGACAGAGGGCCTGAACAACACATCCACACCGACCCCACAGGAAAAAAAAAAAAAAAAAATACACCGTAGCCTCCAGCTACTAATTATAATGCTATCTTGCAAAACTTTCCTGCATTTTTAAACAATGGAAAAATGATGGTGAGATGATACTTAGAAGAATGGCTTCTTGTCAGTCTCCACTAACAAAAATAGGCAAAACCAAGTCAGCTACGCCTCAGCATAGTTATGTCCGTCGCAGCCTTCTTGGGTTTCAGGAGGCACAAACAAACGTTATCACAATTATGGTGAAACGCTGAACACCTGCAAATAATTTTCAACGTACTGGTTAATTGAAAAGCTCTGCGGCATACTTCTTGGAACAAGCCAGTTACCTGTTCCCACGCAAAGAGGAATATATAGAACCATGGTGGATTTCCAGCTGATGAAGTAAAGGATTCTTAAAGGAACGGGATGACCATAGGGATCATCGTTAATTCTCTGAAACAGAATCCGCCCTTTTCACCTGCCAAACACATGCCCACTTCTCCTCTCTGGGGATAATAAAAACTAACCAGCGAACTGACAGAAGGCCTGACCCCCCAATCTACATCGACCACACACACAAAAAAAACCGTACCCTCCAGCTACTAATTATAATGCAAACTTGCAAAATTTCCCTGCATTTAAAAACAATGGAAAAATGGTGGCGGGATCATACTTAGAAGAATGGCTTCTTGTCAGTCTCCACTAACAAAAATAGGCAACACCAAGTCAGCTACTCCTCAGCATAGTTATGTCCGTCGCAGCCTTCTTGGGTTTCAGGAGGCACAAACACACGTTATCACAATTATGGTGAAACGCTGAACACCTGCAAATAATTTTCAACGTAGTGGTTAATTGAAAAGCTCTGCGGCATACTTCTTGGAACAAGCCAGTTACCTGTTCCCACGTAAAGAGGAGTACATAGAACCATGGTGGATTTCCAGCTGATGAAGTAAAGGATTATTAAAGGAACGGGATGACCATGGGGATCATCGTTAATTCTCTGAAACAGCATCCGCCCTTTTCACCTGCCAAACACATGCCCACTTCTCCTCTCTGGGGATAATAAAAACTAACCAGGGAACTGACAGAGGGCCTGACCCCCGCCCATCCACATCGACTACACAAAAAAAAAAACCGTACCCTCCAGCTACTAATTATAATGCTAACTTGCAAAATTTCCCTGCATTTTAAAACAATGGAAAAATGGTGGTGGGATCATACTTAGAAGAATGGCTTCTTGTCTGTCTCCACTAACAAAAATAGGCAACACCAAGTCAGCTACTCCTCAGCATATCTATGTCCGTCGCAGCCTTCTTGGGTTTCAGGAGGGACATACAAACGTTATCAAAATTATGGTGAAACACTGAACACCTGCAAATAATTTTGAACGTACTGGTTAATTTGAAAACTCTCCAGCATACTTCTTGGAAGAAGCCAGGTACCTGTGCCCACGCATAGAGGAGTATATAGAAACATGGTGGAATCCCAGCTGATGAAGCAAAGTTCTTAAAGGAATGAGATGACCATACAGATCCTGTTTAATTCTCTGAAACAGAATCCGCACTTTACACCTGCCAAACACATGCCCACTACTCTTCTCTGGGGATAATAAAAACAAACCAGCGATCTGACAGAGGGCCTGAACACCCATCCTGACTGACCCCACAAAACAAAAAAGTACCCTCCAGCTACTAATTATAATGCCAATTTGCAAAATTTCCCTGCATTTTGAAACAATGGAGAAATGATGGTGGGATGATACTTAGAAGAATGGCTTCTTGTCAGTCTCCACTGACAAAAATAGGCAACACCAAGTCAGCTACGCCTCAGCATAGTTATGTCCGTAGCAGCCATATTTGGTTTCAGTAGGCACATACACACGTTATCACAATTATGGTGAAACGCTGAAAACCTGCAAAGGATTTTCAACATACTGGTTAATTGAAAAGCTCTGAGGCATACTTCTTGGAACAAGCCAGTTACCTGTTCCCACGCAAAGAGGAGTATATAGAACCATGGTGGATTTCCAGCTGATGAAGTAAAGGATTATTAAAGGAACGGGATGACCATGGGGATCATCCTTAATTCTCTGAAACAGAATCCCCCCTTTTCACCTGCCAAACACATGCCCACTTCCCCTCTCTGGGGATAACAAAAACTAACCAGTGAACTGACAGAGGGTCTGAACACCCCCCATCCACATCGACTACACAAAAAAAAAAAAAAACGTACCCTCCAGCTACTAATTATAATGCTAACTTGCAAAATTTCCCTGCATTTTAAAACAATGGAAAAATGGTGGTGGGATCATACTTAGAAGAATGGCTTCTTGTCTGTCTCCACTAACAAAAATAGGCAACACCAAGTCAGCTACTCCTCAGCATACTTATGTCCGTCCCAGCCTTCTTGGGTTTCAGGAGGCACAAACAAAGGTTATCACATTTATGGTGAAACGCTGAACACCTGCAAATAATTTTCAACGTACTGGTTAATTTGAAAACTCTCCAGCATACTTCTTGGAACAAGCCAGGTACCTGTGCCCACGCATAGAGGAGTATATAGAATCATGGTGGAGTCCCAGCTGATGAAGCAAAGGATTCTTAAAGGAAAGAGATGACCATGCGGATCCTGTTTAATTCTCTGAGACAGAATCCGCACTTTTCACCTGCCAAACACATGCCCACTACTCTTCTCTGGGGATAATAAAAACAAACCAGCGATCTGACAGAGGGCCTGAACACCCATCCTGACCTACCCCACAAAATAAAAAAGTACCCTCCAGCTACTAATTATAATGCCAATTTGCAAAATTTCCCTGCATTTTTAAACAATGGAGAAATGATGGTGGGATGATACTTAGAAGAATGGCTTCTTGTCAGTCTCCACTGACAAAAATAGGCAACACCCAGTCAGCTACGCCTCAGCATAGTTATGTCCGTAGCAGCCATATTTGGTTTCAGTAGGCACATACACACGTTATCACAATTATGGTGAAACACTGAAAACCTGCAAAGGATTTTCAACATACTGGTTCATTGAAAAGCTCTGAGGCATACTTCTTGGAACAAGCCAGTTTCCTGTGCCCACGCATAGAGAAGTATATAGAACCATGGTGGATTCCCAGCTCATGAAGCAAAGGATTCTTAAAGGAACCGGATTACCATGCGGATTCTGTTTAATTCTCTGAAACAGATCCGCAGTTTTCACCTGCCATACTAATACCCACTTCTCCTCTCTGGGAATAATAAAAACAAACCAGCGAACTGACAGAGTGCCTGACCAACACATCCACACCGACCCCACAGGAAAAAAAAAAACAAAAAAACACCATAGCCTCCAGCTACTAATTATAATGCTAACTTGCAAAACTTTCCTGCATTTTTAAACAATGGAAAAATGATGATGAGATGATACTTACAAGAATGGATTCTTGTCAGTCTCCACTAACAAAAATAGGCAACACCAAGTCAGCTACTCCTCAGCATAGTTATGTCCTTCGCACCCTTCTTGGGTTTCAGGAGGCACAAACAAAGGTTCTCACAATTATGGTGAAACGCTGAACACCTGCAAATAATTTTCAATGTAGTGGTTAATTGAAAAGCTCTGCGGCATACTTCTTGGAACAAGGCAGTTACCTGTTCCCACGCAAAGAGGAGTATAGAGAACCATGGTGGATTTCTAGCTGATGAAGTAAAGGATTATTAAAGGAACGGGATGACCATGGTGATCATCGTTAATTCTCTGAAACAGAATCCGCCCTTTTCACCTGCAAAACACATGCCCACTTCTCCTCTCTGGGGATAATAAAAACTAACCAGCGAACTGACAGAGGGCCTGAACCCCACCATCCACATCGACCACACACAAAAAAAAACCGTACCCTCCAGCTACTAATTATAATGCTAACTTGCAAAATTTCCCTGCATTTTAAAACAATGGAAAAATGGTGGTGGGATGATACTTAGAAGAATGGCTTCTTGTCAGTCTCCACTAACAAAAATAGGCAATACCAAGTCAGCTACTCCTCAGCATAGTTATGTCCGTCGCAGCCTTCTTGGGTTTCAGGAGGCACAAACAAAGGTTCTCACCATTATGGTAAAACGCTGAACACCTGCAAATAATTTTCAACGTAGTGGTTAATTGAAAATCACTGCGGCATACTTCTTGGAACAAGCCAGTTACCTGTTCCCACGCAAAGAGAAGCATATAGAACCATGGTGGATTTCCAGCTGATGAAGTAAAGGATTATTAAAGGAACGGGATGACCATGGGGATCATCGTTAATTCTCTGAAACTGAATCCGCCCTTTTCACCTGCCAAACACATGCCCACTTCTCCTCTCTGGGGATAATAAAAGCTAACCAGCAGACTGACAGAGGGCCTGACCCCCCCATCCACCTCGACCACACACACACACAAAAAAAAAACGTACCCTCCAGCTACTAATTATAATGCTAACTTGCAAAATTTCCCTGCATTTTAAAACAATGGAAAAATGGTGGTGGGATCATACTTAGAAGAGTGGCTTCTTGTCTGTCTCCACTAACAAAAATAGGCAGCACCAAGTCAGTTACTCCTCAGCATAGTTATGTCCGTCGCAGCCTTCTTGGGTTTCAGGAGGCACAAACAAAGGTTCTCACAATTATGGTGAAACGCTGAACACCTGCAAATAATTTTCAACGTAGTGGTTAATTGAAAAGCTCTGCGGCATACTTCTTGGAACAAGGCAGTTACCTGTTCCCACGCAAAGAGGAGTATAGAGAACCATGGTGGAATCCCAGCTGATGAAGCAAAGGATTCTTAAAGGAATGAGATGACCATGCGGATCCTGTTTAATTCTCTGAAACAGAATCCGCACTTTTCACCTCCAAACACATGCCCACTACTCTTCTCTGGGGATAATAAAAACAAACCAGCGATCTGACGGAGGGCCTGAACACCCATCCTGACCGACCCCATAAAACAAAAAAGTACCCTCCAGCTACTAATTATAATGCCAATTTGCAAAATTTCCCTGCATTTTTAAACAATGGAGAAATGATGGTGGGATGATACTTAGAAGAATGGCTTCTTCTCAGTCTCCACTGACAAAAATAGGCAACACGAAGTCAGCTACGCCTCAGCATAGTTATGTCCGTAGCAGCCATATTTGGTTTCAGTAGGCACATACACACGTTATCACAATTATGGTGAAACGCTGAAAACCTGCAAAGGATTTTCAACATACTGGTTAATTGAAAAGCTCTGAGGCATACTTCTTGGAACTAGCCAGTTTCCTGTGCCCACGCATAGACAAGTATATAGAACCATGGTGGATTCCCAGCTCATGAAGCAAAGGATTCTTAAAAAAACGGGATTACCATGCGGATCCTGTTTAATTCTCTGAAACAGATCCGCAGTTTTCACCTGCCATACTAATACCCACTTCTCCTCTCTGCGGATAATAAAAACCAACCGGGGAACTGACAGAGGGCCTGACCAACACATCCACACCGACCCCACAGGAAAAAAAAAAAAAAAAAACACCGTGCCCTCCAGCTACTAATTATAATGCTAACTTGCAAAATTTCCCTGCATTTTAAAACAATGCAAAAATGGTGGTGGGAAGATACTTAGAAGAAGGGCTTCTTGTCAGTCTCCACTAACAAAAATAGGCAACACCAAATCAGCTACGCCTCAGCATAGTTATGTCCGTCGCAGCCTTCTTGGGTTTCAGGAAGCACAAACAAAGGTTCTCACAATTATGGTGAAACGCTGAACACCTGCAAATAATTTTCAACGTAGTGGTTAATTGAAAACCTCTGTGGCATACTTCTTGGAACAAGGCAGTTACCTGTCCCACGCAAAGAGGAGTATAGAGAACCATGGTGGATTTCCAGCTGATGAAGTAAAGGATTATTAAAGGAACGGGACGACCATGGGGATCATCGTTAATTCTCTGAAACAGAATCCGCCCTTTTCACCTGCCAAACACATGCCCACTTCTCCTCTCTGGGGATAATAAAAACTAACCAGCGAACTGACAGAGGGCCTGACCCCCCCCATCCACATCGACCACACACACAAAAAAAACCGTACCCTCCAGCTACTAATGATAAAGCTAACTTGCAAAATTTCCCTGCATTTTAAAACAATGGAAAAATGGTGGTGGGATGATACTTAAAGAATGGCTTCTTGTCAATCTCCACTAACAAAAATAGGCAACACCAAGTCAGCTACTCCTTAGCATAGTTATGTCCGTCGCAGCCTTCTTGGGTTTCAGGAGGCACAAACAAAGGTTCTCACAATTATGGTGAAACGCTGAACACCTGCAAATAATTTTCAACGTAGTGGTTAATTGAAAAGCTCTGCGGCATACTTCTTGGAACAAGGCAGTTACCTGTTCCCACGCAAAGAGGAGTATAGAGAACCATGGTGGAATCCCAGCTGATGAAGCAAAGGATTCTTAAAGGAATGAGATGACCATGCGGATCCTGTTTAATTCTCTGAAACAGAATCCGCACTTTTCACCTGCCAAACACATGCCCACTACTCTTCTCTGGGGATAATAAAAACAAACCAGCGATCTGACGGAGGGCCTGAACACCCATGCTGACCGACCCCACAAAACAAAAAAGTACCCTCCAGCTACTAATTATAATGCCAATTTGCAAAATTTCCCTGCATTTTTAAACAATGGAGAAATGATGGTGGGATGATACTTAGAAGAATGGCTTCTTGTCAGTCTCCACTGACAAAAATAGGCAACACCAAGTCAGCTACGCCTCAGCATAGTTATGTCCTTAGCAGCCATATTTGGTTTCAGTAGGCACATACACACGTTATCACAATTATTCTGAAACGCTGAAAACCTGCAAAGGATTTTCAACATACTGGTTAATTGAAAAGCTCTGAGGCATACTTCTTGGAACAAGCGAGTTTCCTGTGCCCACGCATAGAGAAGTATATAGAACCATGGTGGATTCCCAGCTCATGAAGCAAAGGATTCTTAAAGGAACGGGATTACCATGCGGATCCTGTTTAATTCTCTGAAACAGATCCGCAGTTTTCACCTGCCATACTAATACCCACTTCTCCTCTCTGGGGATAATAAAAACCAACCGGGGAACTGACAGAGGGCCTGACCAACACATCCACACCGACCCCACAGGAAAAAAAAAAAAAAACACCGTAGCCTCCAGCTACTAATTATAATGCTAACTTGCAAAATTTTCCTGCATTTTTGAATAATGGAAAAATGATGGTGAGATGATACTTACAAGAATGGATTCTTGTCAGTCTCCACTAACAAAAATAGGCAACACCAAGTCAGCTACTCCTCAGCATAGTTATGTCCGTCGCAGCCTTCTAGGGTTTCAGGAGGCACAAACAAAGGTTCTCACAATTATGGTGAAACGCTGAACACCTGCAAATAATTTTCAACGTAGTGGTTAATTGGAAAGCTCTGTGGCATACTTCTTGGAACAAGCCAGTTACCTGTTCCCACGCAAAGAGGAGTATATAGAACCATGGTGGATTTCCAGCTGATGAAGTAAAGGATTATTAAAGGAACGGGATGACCATGGGGATCATCGTTAATTCTCTGAAACACAATCCGCCCTTTTCACCTGCCAAACACATGCCCACTTCTCCTCTCTGGGGATAATAAAAACCAACCGCGGAACTGACAGAGGGCCTGACCCCCCCATCCACATCGACCACACACACAAAAAAAAAACCGTACCCTCCAGCTACTAATTATAATGCTAACTTGCAAAATTTCCCTGCATTTTAAAACAATGGAAAAATGGTGGTGGGATCGTACTTAGAAGAATGGCTTCTTGTCTGTCTCCACTAACAAAAATAGGCAACACCAAGTCAGCTACTCCTCAGCATAGTTATGTCCGTCGCAGCCTTCTTGGGTTTCAGGAGGCACAAACAAAGGTTCTCACAATTATGGTGAAACGCTGAACACCTGCAAATAGTTTTCAACGTACTGGTTAACTTGAAAACTCTCCAGCATAATTCTTGGAACAAGCCAGGTACCTGTGCCCACGCATAGAGGAGTATATAGAAACATGGTGGAATCCCAGCTGATGAAGCAAAGGATTCTTAAAGGAATGAGATGACCATGCGGATCCTGTTTAATTCTCTGAAACAGAATCCGCACTTTTCACCTGCCAAACACATGCCCCCTACTCTTCTCTGGGGATAATAAAAACAAACCAGCGATCTGACAGAGGGCCTGAACACCCATCCTGACCGACCCCACAAAACAAAAAAGTACCCTCCAGCTACTAATTATAATGCCAATTTGCAAAATTTCCCTGCATTTTGAAACAATGGAGAAATGATGGTGGGATGATACTTAGAAGAATGGCTTCTTGTCAGTCTCCACTGACAAAAATAGGCAACACCAAGTCAGCTACGCCTCAGCATAGTTATGTCCGTAGCAGCCATATTTGGTTTCAGTAGGCACATACACACGTTATCACAATTATTCTGAAACGCTGAAAACCTGCAAAGGATTTTCAACATACTGGTTAATTGAAAAGCTCTGAGGCATACTTCTTGGAACAAGCGAGTTTCCTGTGCCCACGCATAGAGAAGTATATAGAACCATGGTGGATTCCCAGCTCATGAAGCAAAGGATTCTTAAAGGAACGGGATTACCATGCGGATCCTGTTTAATTCTCTGAAACAGATCCGCAGTTTTCACCTGCCATACTAATACCCACTTCTCCTCTCTGGGGATAATAAAAACAAACCAGCGAACTGACAGAGGGCCTTATCAACACATCCACACCGATCCCACAGGAAAAGAAAAAAAAAAAAACACCGTAGCCTCCAGCTTCTAATTATAATGCTAACTTGCAAAACTTTCCTGCATTTTTAAACAATGGAAAAATGGTGGTGGGGTGATACTTAGAAGAATGGCTTCTTGTCAGTCTCCACTAACAAAAATAGGCAACACCAAGTCAGCTGCTCCTCAGCGTAGTTATGTCCGTCGCAGCCTGCTAGGGTTTCAGGAGGCACAAACAAAGGTTCTCACAATTATGGTAAAACGCTGAACACCTGAAATAATTTTCAACGTAGTGGTTAATTGAAAAGCTCTGTGGCATACTTCTTGGAACAAGCCAGTTACCTGTTCCCACGCAAAGAGGAGTATATAGAACCATGGTGGATTTCCAGCTGATGAAGTAAAGGATTATTAAAGGAACGGGATGACCATGGGGATCATCGTTAATTCTCTGAAACAGAATCCGTCCTTTTAACCTGCAAAACACATGCCCACTTCTCCTCTCTGGGGATAATAAAAACTAACCAGCAAACTGACAGAGGGCCTGAACCCCACCATCCACATCGACCACACACAAAAAAAAACCGTACCCTCCAGCTACTAATTATAATGCTAACTTGCAAAATTTCCCTGCCTTTTAAAACAATGGAAAAATGGTGGTGGGATGATACTTAGAAGAATGGCTTCTTGTCAGTCTCCACTAACAAAAATAGGCAATACCAAGTCAGCTACTCCTCAGCATAGTTATGTCCGTCGCAGCCTTCTAGGGTTTCAGAAGGCACAAACAAAGGTTCTCACCATTATGGTAAAACGCTGAACACCTGCAAATAATTTTCAACGTAGTGGTTAATTGAAAAGCACTGCGGCATACTTCTTGGAACAAGCCAGTTACCTGTTCCCACGCAAAGAGAAGCATATAGAACCATGGTGGATTTCCAGCTGATGAAGTAAAGGATTATTAAAGGAACAGGATGACCATGGGGATCATCGTTAATTCTCTGAAACAGAATCCGCCCTTTTCACCTGCCAAACACATGCCCACTTCTCCTCTCTGAGGATAATAAAAACTAACCAGTGAACTGACAGAGGGCATGACCCCCCCATCCACATCGACCACACACACACAAAAAAAAAAACCGTACCCTCCAGCTACTAATTATAATGCTAACTTGCAAAATTTCCCTGCATTTTAAAACAATGGAAAAATGGTGGTGGGATGATACTTAGAAGAATGGCTTCTTGTCAGTCTCCACTAACAAAAATAGGCAACACCAAGTCAGCTACTCCTCAGCATAGCTATGTCCATCGCAGCCATCTTGGGTTTCAGAAGGCACAAACAAACGTTATCACAATTACGGTGAAACGCTGAACACCTGCAAATAATTTTCAACGTAGTGGTTAATTGAAAAGCTCTACGGCATACTTCTTGGAACAAGGCAGTTACCTGTTCCCACGCAAAGAGGAGTATACAGAACCATGGTGGATTTCCAGCTGATGAAGTAAAGGATTATTAAAGGAACGGGATGACCATGGGGATCATCGTTAATTCTCTGAAACAGAATCCGCCCTTTTCACCTGCCAAACACATGCCCACTTCTCCTCTCTGGGGATAATAAAAACTAACCAGCGAACTGACAGAGGGCCTGACCCCCCCCCCATCCACATCGACCACACACAAAAAAAAAACCGTACCCTCCAGCTACTAATTATAATGCTAACATGCAAAATTTCGCTGCATTTTTAAACAATGGAAAAATGGTGGTGGGATGATACTTAGAAGAATGGCTTCTTGTCAGTCTCCACTAACAAAAATAGGCAACACCAAGTCAGCTACTCCTCAGCATAGTTATGTCCGTCGCAGCCTTCTTGGGTTTCAGGAGGCACAAACAAAGGTTCTCACAATTATGGTGAAACGCTGAACACCTGCAAATAATTTTCAACGTACTGGTTAATTGAAAAGCTCTGCGACATACTTCTTGGAACAAGCCACTTACCTGTTCCCACGCAAAGAGGAGTATAGAGAAACATGGTGGATTTCCAGCTGATGAAGTAAAGGATTATTAAAGGAAAGGGATGACCATGGGGATCATCGTTAATTCTCTGAAACAGAAACCGCCCTTTTCACCTGTCAAACACATGCCCACTTCTCCTCTCTGGGGATAATAAAAACTAACCAGCGAACTGACAGAGGGCCTGACCCCCACCATCCACATCGACCACACACAAAAAAAAAACCGTACCCTCCAGCTACTAATTATAATGCTAACTTGCAAAATTTCCCTGCATTTTAAAACAATGGAAAATGGTGGTGGGATGAGACTTAGAAGAATGGCTTCTTGTCAGTCTCCACTAACAAAACTAGGCAACACCAAGTCAGCTACTCCTCAGCATAGCTATGTCCATCGCAGCCTTCTTGGGTTTCAGGAGTCACCAACAAACGTTATCACAATTATGGTGAAACGCTGAACACCTGCAAATAATTTTCAACGTAGTGGTTAATTGAAAAGCTCTGCGGCATACTTCTTGGAACAAGGCAGTTACCTGTTCCCACGCAAAGAGGAGTATAGAGAACCATGGTGGATTTCCAGCTGATGAAGTAAAGGATTATTAAAGGAACGGGATGACCATGGGGATCATCGTTAATTCTCTGAAACAGAATCCGCCCTTTTCACCTGCCAAACACATGCCCACTTCTCCTCTCTGGGAATAATAAAAACTAACCAGCGATCTGACAGAGGGTCTGAACACCCATCCTGACCGACCCCACAAAACAAAAAAGTACCCTCCAGCTACTAATTATAATGCCAATTTGCAAAATTTCCCTGCATTTTTAAACAATGGAGAAATGATGGTGGGATGATACTTAGAAGAACGGCTTCTTGTCAGTCTCCACTGACAAAAATAGGCAACACCAAGTCAGCTACGCCTCAGCATAGTTATGTCCGTAGCAGCCATATTTGGTTTCAGTAGGCACATACACACGTTATCACAATTATGGTGAAACGCTGAAAACCTGCAAAGGATTGTCAACATACTGGTTCATTGAAAACCTCTGAGGCATACTTCTTGGAACTAGCCAGTTTCCTGTGCCCACGCATAGACAAGTATATAGAACCATGGTGGATTCCCAGGTCATGAAGCAAAGGATTCTTAAAGGAACGGGATTACCATGCGGATCCTGTTTAATTCTCTGAAACAGATCCGCAGTTTTCACCTGCCATACTAATACCCACTTCTCCTCTCTGGTGATAATAAAAGCAAACCGGGGAACTGACAGAGGGCCTGACCAACACATCCACACCGACCCCACAGGAAAAAAAAAAAAAAAAAAAAACATCGTAGCCTCCAGCTACTAATTATAATGCTAACTTGCAAAATTTCCCTGTATTTTAAAACAATGGAAAAATGGTGGTGGGATGATACTTAGAAGAATGGCTTCTTGTCAGTCTCCACTAACAAAAATAGGCAACACCAAGTCAGCTACTCCTCAGCATAGTTATGTCCGTCGCACCCTTCTTGGGTTTCAGGAGGCACAAAAAAAGGTTATCACAATTATGGTGAAACGCTGAACACCTGCAAATAATTTTCGACGTACTGGTTAATTTGAAAACTCTCCCGAATAATTCTTGCAACAAGCTAGGTACCCGTGTCCACGCATAGAGGAGTATATAGAAGCATGGTGGAATCCCAGCCGATGAAGCAAAGGATTCTTAAAGGAATAAGATGACCATGCGGATCCTGTTTAATTCTCTGAAACAGAATCCGCACTTTTCACCTGCCAAACACATGCCCACTACTCTTCTCTGGGGATAATAAAAACAAACCACCGATCTGACAGAGGGCCTGAACACCCATCCTGACCGACCCACAAAACAAAAAAGTACCCTCCAGCTACTAATTATAATGCCAATTTGCAAAATTTCCCTGCATTTTTAAACAATGGAGAAATGATGGTGGGATGATACTTAGAAGAATGGCTTCTTGTCAGTCTCCACTGACAAAAATAGGCAACACCAAGTCAGCTACGCCTCAGCATAGTTATGTCCGTAGCAGCCATATTTGGTTTCAGTAGGCACATACACACGTTATCACAATTATTCTGAAACGCTGAAAACCTGCAAAGGATTTTCAACATACTGGTTAATTAAAAACTCTGAGGCATACTTCTTGGAACAAGCGAGTTTCCTGTGCCCACGCATAGAGAAGTATATAGAACCATGGTGGATTCCCAGCTCATGAAGCAAAGGATTCTTAAAGGAACGGGATTACCATGCGGATCCTGTTTAATTCTCTGAAACAGATCCGCAGTTTTCACCTGCCATACTAATACCCACTTCTCCTCTCTGGGGATAATAAAAACAAACCAGCGAACTGACAGAGGGCCTTATCAACACATCCACACCGATCCCACAGGAAAAGAAAAAAAAAAAAACACCGTAGCCTCCAGCTACTAATTATAATGCTAACTTGCAAAACTTTCCTGCATTTTTAAACAATGGAAAAATGGTGGTGGGGTGATACTTAGAAGAATGGCTTCTTGTCAGTCTCCACGAACAAAAATAGGCAACACCAAGTCAGCTACTCCTCAGCATAGTTATGTCCGTCGCAGCCTTCTTGGGTTTCAGGAGGCACAAACAAAGGTTCTCACAATTATGGTGAAACGCTGCACACCTGCAAATAATTTTCAATCTAGTGGTTAATTGAAAAGCTCTGCGGCATACTTCTTGGAACAAGGCAGTTACCTGTTCCCACGCAAAGAGGAGTATAGAGAACCATGGTGGATTTCCAGCTGATGAAGTAAAGGATTATTAAAGGAACGGGATGACCATGGGGATCATCGTTAATTCTCTGAAACAGAATCCGTCCTTTTCACCTGCAAAACACATGCCCACTTCTCCTCTCTGGGGATAATAAAAACTAACCAGCAAACTGACAGAGGGCCTGAACCCCACCATCCACATCGACCACACACAAAAAAAAACCGTACCCTCCAGCTACTAATTATAATGCTAACTTGCAAAATTTCCCTGCCTTTTAAAACAATGGAAAAATGGTGGTGGGATGATACTTAGAAGAATGGCTTCTTGTCAGTCTCCACTAACAAAAATAGGCAATACCAAGTCAGCTACTCCTCAGCATAGTTATGTCCGTCGCAGCCTTCTAGGGTTTCAGAAGGCACAAACAAAGGTTCTCACCATTATGGTAAAAAGCTGAACACCTGCAAATAATTTTCAACGTAGTGGTTAATTGAAAAGCACTGCGGCATACTTCTTGGAACAAGCCAGTTACCTGTTCCCACGCAAAGAGAAGCATATAGAACCATGGTGGATTTCCAGCTGATGAAGTAAAGGATTATTAAAGGAACAGGATGACCATGGGGATCATCGTTAATTCTCTGAAACAGAATCCGCCCTTTTCACCTGCCAAACACATGCCCACTTCTCCTCTCTGAGGATAATAAAAACTAACCAGTGAACTGACAGAGGGCATGACCCCCCCATCCACATCGACCACACACACACAAAAAAAAAAACCGTACCCTCCAGCTACTAATTATAATGCTAACTTGCAAAATTTCCCTGCATTTTAAAACAATGGAAAAATGGTGGTGGGATGATACTTAGAAGAATGGCTTCTTGTCAGTCTCCACTAACAAAAATAGGCAACACCAAGTCAGCTACTCCTCAGCATAGCTATGTCCATCGCAGCCATCTTGGGTTTCAGAAGGCACAAACAAACGTTATCACAATTACGGTGAAACGCTGAACACCTGCAAATAATTTTCAACGTAGTGGTTAATTGAAAAGCTCTGCGGCATACTTCTTGGAACAAGCCAGTTACCTGTTCCCACGCAAAGAGGAGTATACAGAACCATGGTGGATTTCCAGCTGATGAAGTAAAGGATTATTAAAGGAACGGGATGACCATGGGGATCATCGTTAATTCTCTGAAACAGAATCCGCCCTTTTCACCTGCCAAACACATGCCCACTTCTCCTCTCTGGGGATAATAAAAACTAACCAGCGAACTGACAGAGGGCCTGACCCCCCCCCCATCCACATCGACCACACACAAAAAAAAAACCGTACCCTCCAGCTACTAATTATAATGCTAACATGCAAAATTTCGCTGCATTTTTAAACAATGGAAAAATGGTGGTGGGATGATACTTAGAAGAATGGCTTCTTGTCAGTCTCCACTAACAAAAATAGGCAACACCAAGTCAGCTACTCCTCAGCATAGTTATGTCCGTCGCAGCCTTCTTGGGTTTCAGGAGGCACAAACAAAGGTTCTCACAATTATGGTGAAACGCTGAACACCTGCAAATAATTTTCAACGTACTGGTTAATTGAAAAGCTCTGCGACATACTTCTTGGAACAAGCCACTTACCTGTTCCCACGCAAAGAGGAGTATAGAGAACCATGGTGGATTTCCAGCTGATGAAGTAAAGGATTATTAAAGGAAAGGGATGACCATGGGGATCATCGTTAATTCTCTGAAATAGAAACCGCCCTTTTCACCTGCCAAACACATGCCCACTTCTCCTCTCTGGGGATAATAAAAACTAACCAGCGAACTGACAGAGGGCCTGACCCCCACCATCCACATCGACCACACACAAAAAAAAAACCGTACCCTCCAGCTACTAATTATAATGATAACTTGCAAAATTTCCCTGCATTTTAAAACAATGGAAAATGGTGGTGGGATGAGACTTAGAAGAATGACTTCTTGTCAGTCTCCACTAACAAAACTAGGCAACACCAAGTCAGCTACTCCTCAGCATAGCTATGTCCATCGCAGCCTTCTTGGGTTTCAGGAGTCACTAACAAACGTTATCACAATTATGGTGAAACGCTGAACACCTGCAAATAATTTTCAACGTAGTGGTTAATTGAAAAGCTCTGCGGCATACTTCTTGGAACAAGGCAGTTACCTGTTCCCACGCAAAGAGGAGTATAGAGAACCATGGTGGATTTCCAGCTGATGAAGTAAAGGATTATTAAAGGAACGGGATGACCATGGGGATCATCGTTAATTCTCTGAAACAGAATCCGCCCTTTTCACCTGCCAAACACATGCCCACTTCTCCTCTCTGGGAATAATAAAAACTAACCAGCGATCTGACAGAGGGTCTGAACACCCATCCTGACCGACCCCACAAAACAAAAAAGTACCCTCCAGCTACTAATTATAATGCCAATTTGCAAAATTTCCCTGCATTTTTAAACAATGGAGAAATGATGGTGGGATGATACTTAGAAGAACGGCTTCTTGTCAGTCTCCACTGACAAAAATAGGCAACACCAAGTCAGCTACGCCTCAGCATAGTTATGTCCGTAGCAGCCATATATGGTTTCAGTAGGCACATACACACGTTATCACAATTATGGTGAAACGCTGAAAACCTGCAAAGGATTGTCAACATACTGGTTCATTGAAAACCTCTGAGGCATACTTCTTGGAACTAGCCAGTTTCCTGTGCCCACGCATAGACAAGTATATAGAACCATGGTGGATTCCCAGGTCATGAAGCAAAGGATTCTTAAAGGAACGGGATTACCATGCGGATCCTGTTTAATTCTCTGAAACAGATCCGCAGTTTTCACCTGCCATACTAATACCCACTTCTCCTCTCTGGGGATAATAAAAACAAACCAGCGAACTGACAGAGGGCCTGACCAACACATCCACACCAACCCCACAGGAAAAAAAAAAAAAAAAAAAAAAACATCGTAGCCTCCAGCTACTAATTATAATGCTAACTTGCAAAATTTCCCTGTATTTTAAAACAATGGAAAAATGGTGGTGGGATGATACTTAGAAGAATGGCTTCTTGTCAGTCTCCACTAACCACAATAGGCAACACCAAGTCAGCTACTCCTCAGCAAAGTTATGTCCATCGCACCCTTCTTGGGTTTCAGGAGGCACAAACAAAGGTTATCACAATTATGGTGAAACGCTGAACACCTGCAAATAATTTTCGACGTACTGGTTAATTTGAAAACTCTCCCGAATAATTCTTGCAACAATCTAGGTACCCGTGTCCACGCATAGAGGAGTATATAGAAGCATGGTGGAATCCCAGCCGATGAAGCAAAGGATTCTTAAAGGAATAAGATGACCATGCGGATCCTGTTTAATTCTCTGAAACAGAATCCGCACTTTTCACCTGCCAAACACATGCCCACTACTCTTCTCTGGGGATAATAAAAACAAACCACCGATCTGACAGAGGGCCTGAACACCCATCCTGACCGACCCACAAAACAAAAAAGTACCCTCCAGCTACTAATTATAATGCCAATTTGCAAAATTTCCCTGCATTTTGAAACAATGGAGACATGATGGTGGGATGATACTTAGAAGAATGGCTTCTTGTCAGTCTCCACTGACAAAAATAGGCAACACCAAGTCAGCTACGCCTCAGCATAGTTATGTCCGTAGCAGCCATATTTGGTTTCAGTAGGCACATACACACGTTATCACAATTATTCTGAAACACTGAAAACCTGCAAAGGATTTTCAACATACTGGTTAATTGAAAAGCTCTGAGACATACTTCTTGGAACAAGCGAGGTTCCTGTGCCCACGCATAGAGAAGTATATAGAACCATGGTGGATTCCCAGCTCATGAAGCAAATGATTCTTAAAGGAACGAGATTACCATGCGGATCCTGTTTAATTCTCTGAAACAGATCCGCAGTTTTCACCTGCCATACTAATACCCACTTCTCCTCTCTGGGGATAATAAAAACAAACCAGCGAACTGACAGAGGGCCTGACCAACACATCCACATCGACCCCACAGGAAAAAAAAAAAAAAAAACACCGTAGCCTCCAGCTACTAATTATAATGCTAACTTGCAAAACTTTCCTGCATTTTTAAACAATGGAAAAATGATGGTGAGATGATACTTAGAAGAATGGATTCTTGTCAGTCTCCACTAACAAAAATAGGCAAAACCGAGTCAGCTACGCCTCAGCATAGTTATGTCCGTCGCAGCCTTCTTGGGTTTCAGGAGGCAGAAACAAAGGTTCTCACAATTATGTTGAAACGCTGAACACCTGCAAATAATTTTCAACGTAGTGGTTAATTGAAAAGCTCTGCGGCATACTTCTTGGAACAAGGCAGTTACCTGTTCCCACGCAAAGAGGAGTATATAGAACCATGGTGGATTTCCAGCTGATGAAGTAAAGGATTATTAAAGGAACGGGATGACCATGGGGATCATCGTTAATTCTCTGAAACAAAATCCGCCCTTTTCACCTGCCAAACACATGCCCACTTCTCCTCTCTGGGGATAATAAAAACTAACCAGCGAACTGACAGAGGGCCTGACCCCCACCATCCACATCGACCACACAAAAAAATAAACCGTACCCTCCAGCTACTAATTATAATGCTAACTTGCAAAATTTCCCTGCCTTTTAAAACAATGGAAAAATGGTGGTGGGATCATACTTAGAAGAATGGCTTCTTGACAGTCTCCACTAACAAAAATAGGCAACACCAAGTCAGCTGCGCCTCAGCATAGTTATGTCCGTCGCAGCCTTCTTGGGTTTCAGGCGGGTCATAAAAAAGTTATCAAAATTATGGTGAAACGCTGAACACCTGCAAATAATTTTCAACGTACTGGTTAATTTGTAATCTCTCCAGCATACTTCTTGGAACAAGCCAGGTACCTGTGCCCACGCATAGAGGAGTATATAGAAACATGGCGGAATCCCAGCTGATGAAGCAAAGATTCTTAAAGGAATGAGATGACCATGCGGATCCTGTTTAATTCTCTGAAACAGAATCCGCACTTTTCACCTGCCAAACACATGCCCACTACTCTTCTCTGGGGATAATAAAAACAAACCAGCGATCTGACAGAGGGCCTGAACACCCATCCTGACCGACCCCACAAAACAAAAAAGTACCCTCCAGCTACTAATTATAATGCCAATTTGAAAAATTTCCCTGCATTTTTAAACAATGGAGAAATGATGGTGGGATGATACTTAGAAGAATGGCTTCCTGTCAGTCTCCACTGACAAAAATAGGCAACACCAAGTCAGCTACGCCTCAGCATAGTTATGTCCGTAGCAGCCATATTTGGTTTCAGTAGGCACATACACACGTTATCACAATTATTCTGAAACGCTGAAAACCTGCAAAGGATTTTCAACATACTGGTTAATTGAAAAGCTCTGAGGCATACTTCTTGGAACAAGCGAGTTTCCTGTGCCCACGCATAGAGAAGTATATAGAACCATGGTGGATTCCCAGCTCATGAAGCAAAGGATTCTTAAAGGAATGGGATTACCATGCGGATCCTGTTTAATTCTCTGAAACAGATCCGCAGTTTTCACCTGCCATACTAATACCCACTTCTCCTCTCTGGGGATAATAAAAACAAACCAGCGAACTGACAGAGGGCCTGATCAACACATCCACACCAACCCCACAGGAAAAAAAAAAAAAAACACCGTAGCCTCCAGCTACTAATTATAATGCTAACTTGCAAAACTTTCCTGCATTTTTAAACAACGGAAAAATGATGGTGAGATGATACTTAGAAGAATGGATTCTTGTCAGTCTCCACTAACAAAAATAGGCAACACCAAATCAGCTACGCCTCAGCATAGTTATGTCCGTCGCAGCATTCTTGGGTTTGAGGAGGCACAAACAAACGTTATCACAATTATGGTGAAACGCTGAACACCTGCAAATAATTTTCAACGTAGCGGTTAATTGAAAAGCTCTGCGGCATACTTCTTGGAACAAGCCAGTTACCTGTTCCCACGCAAAGAGGAGTATATAGAACCATGGTGGATTTCCAGCTGATGAAGTAAAGGATTATTAAAGGAACGGGATGACCATGGGGATCATCGTTAATTCTCTGAAACAGAATCCGCCCTTTTCACCTGCCAAACACAGGCCCACTTCTCCTCTCTGGGGATAATACAAACTAACCGGCGAACTGACAGAGCGCCTGACCCCCCCCAATCCACATCGACCACACACACAAAAAAAAAAAACCGTACCCTCCAGCTACTAATTATAATGCTAACTTGCAAAACTTTCCTGCATTTTAAAACAATGGAAAAATGGTGGTGGGATGATACTTAGAAGAATGGCTTCTTGTCAGTCTCCACTAACAAAAATATGCAACACCAAGTCAGCTACTCCTCCCCATAGTTATGTCCGTCGCAGCCTTCTTGGGTTTCAGGAGGCACAAACACACGTTATCACAATTATGGTGAAACGCTGAACACCTGCAAATAATTTTCAACGTAGCGGTTAATTGAAAAGCTCTGCGGAATACTTCTTGGAACAAGCCAGTTACCTGTTCCCACGCAAAGAGGAGTATATAGAACCATGGTGGATTTCCAGCTGATGAAGTAAAGGATTATTAAAGGAACGGGATGACCATGGGGATCATCATTAATTCTCTGAAACAGAATCCGCCCTTTTCACCTGCCAAACACATGCCCAATTCTCCTCTCTGGGGATAATAAAAACTAACCAGCGAACTGACAGAGGGCCTGACCCCCCCCATCCACATCGACTACAAAAAAAAAAAAAAACCGTACCCTCCAGCTACTAATTATAATGCTAACTTGCAAAATTTCCCTGCATTTTAAAACAATGGAAAAATGCTGGTGGGATCATACTTAGAAGAATGGCTTCTTGTCTGTCTCCAGTGACAAAAATAGGCAACACCAAGTCAGCTACTCCTCAGCATAGTTATGTCCGTCGCAGCCTTCTTGGGTTTCAGGAGGGACATACAAACTTTATCAAAATTATGGTGAAACGCTGAACACCTGCAAATAATTTTCAACGTACTGGTTAATATGAAAACTCTCCAGCATAATTCTTGGAACAAGCCAGGTACCTGTGCCCACGCATAGAGGAGTATATAGAAACATGGTGGAATCCCAGCTGATGAAGCAAAGGATTCTTAAAGGAATGAGATGACCATGCGGTTCCTGTTTAATTCTCTGAAACTGAATCCGCACTTTTCACCTGCCAAACACATGCCCACTACTCTTCTCTGGGGATAATAAAAACAAACCAGCGATCTGACAGAGGGCCTGAACACCCATCCTGACCGACCCCACAAAACAAGAAAGTACCCACCAGCTACTAATTATAATGCCAATTTGCAAAATTTCCCTGCATTTTTAAACAATGGAGAAATGATGGTGGGATGATACTTAGAAGAATGGCTTCTTGTCAGTCTCCACTGACAAAAATAGGCAACACCAAGCCAGCTACGCCTCAGCATAGTTATGTCCGTAGCAGCCATATTTGGTTTCAGTAGGCACATACACACGTTATCACAACTATGGTGAAACGCTGAAAACCTGCAAAGGACTGTCAACATACTGGTTAATTGATAAGCTCTGAGGCATACTTCTTGGAACTAGCCAGTTTCCTGTGCCCACGCATAGAGAAGTATATAGAACCATGGTGGATTTCCAGCTCATGAAGCAAAGGATTCTTAAAGGAACGGGATTACCATGCGGATCCTGTTTAATTCTCTGAAACAGATCCGCAGTTTTCACCTGCCATACTAATACCCACTTCTCCTCTCTGGGGATAATAAAAACAAACCAGCGAACTGACAGAGGGCCTGACCAACACATCCACACCGACCCCACAGGGAAAAAAAAAAAAAAAACACCGTAGCCTCCAGCTACTAATTATAATGCTAACTTGCAAAACTTTCCTGCATTTTTAAACAATGGAAAAATGATGGTGAGATGATACTTAGAAGAATGGATTCTTGTCAGTCTCCACTAACAAAAATAGGCAAAACCAAGTCAGCTACGCCTCAGCATAGTTATGTCCGTCGCAGCCTTCTTGGGTTTGAGGAGGCACAAACAAACGTTATCACAATTATGGTGAGACGCTGAACACCTGCAAATAATTTTCAACGTACTGGTTAATTGAAAAGCTCTGCGGCATACTTTTTGGAACAAGGCAGTTACCTGTTCCCACGCAAAGAGGAGTATATAGAACCCTGGTGGATGTCCAGCTGATGAAGTAAAGGATTATTAAAGGAACGGGATGACCATGGGGATCATCGTTAATTCTCTGAAACAGAATCCGCCCTTTTCACCTGCCAAACACATGCCCACTTCTCCTCTCTGGGGATATAAAAACTAACCAGCGAACTGACAGAGGGCCTGACCCCCACCACCCACATCGACCACACAAAAAAAAACCGTACCCTCCAGCTACTGATTATAATGCTAACGTGCAAAATTTCCCTGCATTTTAAAACAATGGAAAAATGGTGGTGGGATGATACTTAGAAGAATGGCTTCTTGTCTGTCACCACTAACAAAAATAGGCAATACCAAGTCAGCTACTCCTCAGCATAGTTATGTCCGTCGCAGCCTTCTTGGGTTTCAGGAGGTACAAACACACGTTATCAAAATTATGGTGAAACGCTGAACACCTGCAAATAATTTTCAACGTAGTGGTTAATTGAAAAGCTCTGCGGTATACTTCTTGGAACAAGCCAGTTACCTTTTCCCACGCAAAGAGAAGTATATAGAACGATGGTGGATTTCCAGTTGATGAAGTAAAGGATTATTAAAGGAACGGGATGACCATGGGGATCATCGTTAATTCTCTGAAACAGAATCCGCCCTTTTGACCTGCCAAACACATGCCCACTTCTCCTCTCTGGGGATAATAAAAACTAACCAGCGAACTGACAGAGGGCCTGACCCCCCCATCCACATCGACGAGACACACACACAAAAAAACCGAAACTTCCAGCTACTAATTATAATGCTAACTTGCAAAATTTCCCTGCATTTTAAAACAATGGAAAAATGGTGGTGGGATGATACTTAGAAGAATGGCTTCTTGTCAGTCTCCACTAACCACAATAGGCAACACCAAGTCAGCTACTCCTCAGCAAAGTTATGTCCGTCGCACCCTTCTTAGGTTTCAGGAGGCACAAACAAACGTTATCAAAATTATGGTGAAACGCTGAACACCTGCAAATAATTTTCAACGTACTGGTTAATTTGAAAACTCTCCAGCACAATTCTTGGAACAAGCCAGGTACCTGTGCCCACGCATAGAGGAGTATATAGAAACATGGTGGAATCCCAGCTGATGAAGCAAAGGATTCTTAAAGGAATGAGATGACCATGCGGGTCCTGTTTAATTCTCTGAAACAGAATCCGCACTTTTCACCTGCCAAACACATGCCCACTACTCTTCTCTGGGGATAATAAAAACAAACCAGCGATCTGGCAGAGGGCCTGAACACCCATCCTGACCGATCTCACAAAACAAAAAAGTACCCTCCAGCTACTAATTATAATGCCAATTTGCAAAATTTCCCTGCATTTTTAAACAATGGAGAAATGATGGTGGGATGATACTTAGAAGAATGGCTTCTTGTCAGTCTCCACTGACAAAAATAGGCAACACCAAGTCAGCTACGCCTCAGCATAGTTATGTCCGTAGCAGCCATATTTGGTTTCAGTAGGCACATACACACGTTATCACAATTATGTTGAAACGCTGAAAACCTGCAAAGGATTTTCAACATACTGGTTAATTGAAAAGCTCTGCGGCATACTTCTTGGAACAAGCCAGTTACCTGTTCCCACGCAAAGAGGAGTATATAGAACCATGGTGGATTTCCAGCTGATGAAGTAAAGGATTATTAAAGGAACGGGACGACCATGGGGATCATCGTTAATTCTCAGAAACAGAATCCGCCCTTTTCACCTGCCAAACACATGCCCACTTCTCTTCTCTGGGGATAATAAAAACTAACCAGAGAACTGACAGAGGGCCTGACCCCCCCATCCACATCGACCACACACAAAAAACAAAAAACCGTACCCTCCAGCTACTAATTATAATGCTAACTTGCATAATTTCCCTGCATTTTAAAATAATGGAAAAATGGTGGTGGGATGATACTTAGAAGAATGGCTTCTTGTCAGTCTCCACTAACAAAAATAGGCAACAGAAAGTCAGCTACTCCTCAGCATAGTTATGTCCGTCGCAGCCTTCTTGGGTTTCAGGAGGCACAAAGACACGTTATCACTATTATGGTGAAAAGCTGAACACCTGCAAATAATTTTCAACGTAGTGGTTAATTGAAAAGCTCTGCGGCATACTTCTTGGAACAAGGCAGTTACCTGTTCCCACGCAAAGAGGAGTATATAGAACCATGGTGGATTTCCAGCTGATGAAGTAAAGGATTATTAAAGGAACGGGATGACCATGGGGATCATCGTTAATTCTCTGAAACAGAATCCGCCCTTTTCACCTGCCAAAAACATGCCCACTTCTCCGCTCTGGGGATAACAAAAACTAACCAGCGAACTGAGAGAGGCCTGACCCCCACCATCCACATCGACCACACAAAAAAAAAAAAACCGTACCCTCCAGCTACTAATTATAATGCCAACTTGCAAAATTTCCCTGAATTTTAAAACAATGGAAAAATGGTGGTGGTATGATACTTAGAAGAATGGCTTCTTGTCAGTCTCCACTAACAAAAATAGGCAACACCAAGTCAGCTACTCCTCAACATAGTTATGTCCGTCGCAGCCTTCTTGGGTTTCAGGAGGCACAAACAAAGGTTCTCACAATTATGGTGAAACGCTGAACACCTGCAAATAATTTTCAACGTAGTGGTTAATTGAAAAGCTCTGCGGCATACTTCTTGGACAAGGCAGTTACCTGTTCCCACGCAAAGAGGAGTATAGAGAACCATGGTGGATTTCCAGCTGATGAAGTAAAGGATTATTAAAGGAACGGGATTACCATGAGGATCATCGTTAATTCTCTGAAACAGAATCCGCCCTTTTCACCTGCCAAACACATGCCCACTTCTCCTCTCTGGGGATAATAAAAACTAACCAGCGCACTGACAGAGGGCCTGACCCCCCCCCATCCACATCGACCACACACACAAAAAAAAAAAACCGTACCCTCCAGCTACTAATTATAATGCTAACTTGCAAAATTTCCCTGCATTTTAAAACAATGGAAAAATGGTGGTGGGATCATACTTAGAAGAATGGCTTCTTGTCTGTCTCCACTAACCAAAATAGGCAACACCAAGTCATCTACTCCTCAGCATAGTTATGTCCGTCGCAGCCTTCTTGGGTTTCAGGAGGGACATACAAACGTTATAAAAATTATGGTGAAACGCTGAAAACCTGCAAATAATTTTCCATGTACTGGTTAATTTGAAAACTCTCCAGCATAATTCTTGGAACAAGTCAGGTACCTGTGCCCACGCATAGAGGAGTATATAGAAACATGGTGGAATCCCAGTTGATGAAGCAAAGGATTCTTAAAGGAATGAGATGACCATGCAGATCCTGTTTAATTCTCTGAAACAGAATCCGCACTTTTCACCAGCCAAACACATGCCCACTACTCTTCTCTGGGGATAATAAAAACAAACCAGCGATCTGACAGAGGGCCTGAACACCCATCCTGACCGACCCCACAAAACAAAAAAGTACCCTCCAGCTACTAATTATAATGCCAATTTGCAAAATTTCCCTGCATTTTTAAACAATGGAGAAATGATGGTGGGATGATACTTAGAAGAATGTCTTCTTGTCAGTCTCCACTGACAAAAATAGGCAACACCAAGTCAGCTACTCCTCAGCATAGTTATGTCCGTAGCAGCCATATTTGGTTTCAGTAGGCACATACACACGTTATCACAATTATGGTGAAACGCTGAAAACCTGCAAAGGATTTTCAAAATACTGGTTCATTGAAAAGCTCTGAGGCATACTTCTTGGAACTAGCCAGTTTCCTGTGCCCACGCATAGACAAGTATATAGAACCATGGTGGATTCCCAGCTCATGAAGCAAAGGATTCTTAAAGGAACGGGATTACCATACGGATCCCGTTTAATTCCCTGAAACAGATCCGCAGTTTTCACCTGCCATACTAATACCCACTTCTCCTCTCTGGGGATAATAAAAACCAACCGGGGAACTGACAGAGGGCCTGACCCACACATCCACACCGACCCCACAGGAAAAAAAAAAAAAAAAACACCGTAGCCTCCAGCTACTAATTATAATGCTAACTTGCAAAACTTTCCTGCATTTTAAAACAATGGAAAAATGGTGGTGGGATGATACTTAGAAGAATGGCTTCTTGTCAGTCTCCACTAACAAAAATAGGCAACACCAAGTCAGCTACTCCTCAGCATAGTTATGTCCGTCGCAGCCTTCTTGGGTTTCGGGAGGCACAAACACACGTTATCACAATTATGGTGAAACGCTGACACCTGCAAATAATTTTCAACGTAGTGGTTAATTGAAAAGCTCTGCGGCATACTTCTTGGAACAAGCCAGTTACCTGTTCCCACGCAAACAGGAGTATATAGAACCATGGTGGATTTCCAGCTGATGAAGTAAAAGATTATTAAAGGAACGGGATGACCATGGGGATCATCGTTAATTCTCTGAAACAGAATCCGCCCTTTTCACCTGCCAATCACATGCCCACTTCTCCTATCTGGGGATAATAAAAACTAACCAGCGAACTGACAGAGGGCCTAACCCCCACCATCCACATCAACCACACAAAAAAAAAAAAAAACCATACCCTCCAGCTACTAATTATAATGCTAACTTGCAAAATTTCCCTGCATTTTAAAACAATGGAAAAATGGTGGTGGGATGATACTTAGAAGAATGGCTTCTTGTCAGTCTCCTCTAACAAAAATAGGCAACACCAAGTCAGCTACTCCTCAGCATAGTTATGTCCGTCGCAGCCTTCTTGGGTTTCAGGAGGCACAAACACACGTTATCACAATTATGGTGAAACCCTGAAACCTGTAAATAATTTTCAACGTAGTGGTTAATTGAAAAGCTCTGCGGCATACTTCTTGGAACAAGCCAGTTACCTGTTTCCACGCAAAGAGGTGTATATAGAACCATGGTGGAATCCCAGCTGATGAAGCAAAGGATTCTTAAAGGAATGAGATGACCATGCGGATCCTGTTTAATTCTCTGAAACAGAATCCGCACTTTTCACCTCCCAAACACATGCCCACTACTCTTCTCTGGGGATAATAAAAACAAACCAGCGATCTGACAGAGGGCCTGAACACCCATCCTGACCGACCCCACAAAACAAAAAAGTACCCTCCAGCTACTAATTATAATGCCAATTTGCAAAATTTCCCTGCATTTTTAAACAATGGAGAAATGATGGTGGGATGATACTTAGAAGAATGGCTTCTTGTCAGTCTCCACTGACAAAAATAGGCAACACCCAGTCAGCTATGCCTCAGTATAGTTATGTCCGTAGCAGCCATATTTGATTTCAGTAGGCACATACACACGTTATCACAATTATGGTGAAACGCTGAAAACCTGCAAAGGATTGTCAACATACTGGTTCATTGAAAAGCTCTGAGGCATACTTCTTGGAACTAGCCAGTTTCCTGTGCCCACGCATAGACAAGTATATAGAACCATGGTGGATTCCCAGCTCATGAAGCAAAGGATTCTTAAAGGAACGAGATTACCATGTGGATCCTGTTTAATTCTCTGAAACAGAATCCGCCCTTTTCACCTGCCAAACACATGCCCACCTCTCCTCTCTGGGGATAATAAAAACTAACCAGCGAACTGACAGAGGGCCTGACCAACACATCCACACCGACCCCACAGGAAAAAAAAAAAAAACACAGTAGCCTCCAGCTACTAATTATAATGCTAACTTGCAAAATTTCCCTGCATTTTAAAACAATGGAAAAATGGTGGTGGGATGATACTTAGAAGAATGGCTTCTTCTCAGTCTCCACTAACAAAAATAGGCAACACCAAGTCAGCTACGCCTCAGCATAGTTATGTCCGTCGCAGCCTTCTTGGGTTTCAGGAGGCACAAACAAACGTTATCACAATTATGGTGAAACGCTGAACACCTGCAAATAATTTTCAACGTACTGGTTAATTGAAAAGCTCTGCGGCATACTTCTTGGAACAAGCCAGTTACCTGTTCCCACGCAAACAGGAGTATATAGAACCATGGTGGATTTCCAGCTGATGAAGTAAAGGATTATTAAAGGAACGGGATGACCATGGGGATCATCGTTAATTCTCTGAAACAGAATCCGCCCTTTTCACCTGCCAAACACATGCCCACTTCTCCTCTCTGGGTATAATAAAAACTAACCAGTGAACTGACAGAGGGCCTGACCCCCACCATCCACATCGACCACACAAAAAAAAAAAAAACCATACCCTCCAGCTACTAATTATAATGCTAACTTGCAAAATTTAACTGCATTTTAAAACAATGGAAAAATGGTGGTGGGATGATACTTAGAAGAGTGGCTTCTTGTCAGTCTCCACTAACAAAAATAGGCAACACCAAGTCAGCTACTCCTCAGCATAGTTATGTCCGTCGCAGCCTTCTTGGGTTTCAGGAGGCACAAACACACGTTATAACAATTATGGTGAAACGCTGAACACCTGCAAATAATTTTCAACGTAGTGGTTAATTGAAAAGCTCTGCGGCATACTTCTTGGAACAAGCCAGTTCCCTGTTCCCACGCAAAGAGGAGTATATAGAACCATGGTGGATTTCCAGCTGATGAAGTAAAGGATTATTAAAGGAACGGGATGACCATGGGGATCATCGTTAATTCTCTGAAACAGAATCCGCCCTTTTCACCTGCCAAACACATGCCCACTTCTCCTCTCTGGGGATAATAAAAACTAACCAGTGAACTGACAGAGGGCCTGACCCCCACCATCCACATCGACCACACACAAAAAAAAATCCGAACTCTCCAGCTACTAATTATAATGCTAACTTGCAAAATTTCCCTGCATTTTAAAACAATGGAAAAATGGTGGTAGGATGATACTTTGAAGAATGCCTTCTTGTCAGTCTCCACTAACAAAAATAGGCCACACCAAGTCAGCTACGCCTCAGCATAGTTATGTCCGTCGCAGCCTTCTTGGGTTTCAGGAGGCACAAACACACGTTATCACAATTATGGTGAAACGCTGAACACCTGCAAATAATTTTCAACGTAGTGGTTAATTGAAAAGCTCTGTGGCATACTTCTTGGAACAAGGCAGTTACCTGTTCCCACGCAAAGAGGAGTATACAGAACCATGGTGGATTTCCAGCTGATGAAGTAAAGGATTATTAAAGGAACGGGATGACCATGGGGATCATCGTTAATTCTCTGAAACAGAATCCGCCCTTTTCACCTGCCAAACACATGCCCACTTCTCCTCTCTGGGGATAATAAAAACTAACCAGCGAACTGACAGAGGGCCTGACCCCCCCCATCCACATCCACCACACACACACAAAAAAAACCGTACCCTCCAGCTACTAATTATAATGCTAACTTGCAAAATTTCCCTGCATTTTAAAACAATGGAAAAATGGTGGTGGGATCATACTTAGAAGAATGGCTTCTTGTCTGTCTCCACTAACAAAAATAGGCAACACCAAGTCAGCTACTCCTCAGCATAGTTATGTCCGTCGCAGCCTTCTTGGGTTTCAGGAGGCACAAACACACGTTATCACAATTATGGTGAAACGCTGAACACCTGCAAATAATTTTCAACGTAGTGGTTAATTGAAAAGCTCTGCGGCATACTTCTTGGAACAAGCCAGTTACCTGTTCCACGCAAAGAGGAGTATATAGAACCATGGTGGAATCCCAGCTGATGAAGCAAAGGATTCTTAAAGGAATGAGATGACCATGCGGATCCTGTTTAATTCTCTGAAACAGAATCCACCCTTTTCACCTGTCAAACACATGCCCACTACTCTTCTCTGGGGATAATAAAAACAAACCAGCGATCTGACAGAGGGCCTGAACACCCATCCTGACCGATCCTACAAAACAAAAAAGTACCCTCCAGCTACTAATTATAATGCCAATTTGCAAAATTTCCCTGCATTTTTAAACAATGGAGAAATGATGGTGGGATGATACTTAGAAGAATGGCTTCTTGTCAGTCTCCACTGACAAAAATAGCCAACACCAAGTAAGCTACGCCTCAGCATAGTTATGTCCGTAGCAGCCATATTTGGTTTCAGTAGGCACATACACACGTTATCACAATTATGGTGAAACGCTGAAATCCTGCAAAGGATTTTCAACATACTGGTTAATTGAAAAGCTCTGCGGCATACTTCTTGGAACAAGCCAGTTACCTGTTCCCACGCAAAGAGGAGTATATAGAACCATGGTGGATTTCTAGCTGATGAAGTAAAGTATTATTAAAGGAACGGGACGACCATGGGGATCATCGTTAATTCTCAGAAACAGAATCCGCCCTTTTCACCTGCCAAACACATGCCCACTTCTCTTCTCTGGGGATAATAAAAACTAACCAGCGAACTGACAGAGGGCCTGACCTCCCCATCCACTTCGACCACACACACACAAAAAAAAACCGTACCCTCCAGCTACTAATTATAATGCTAACTTGCAAAATTTCCCTGCATTTTAAAACAATGGAAAAATGGTGGTGGGATGATACTTAGAAGAATGGCTTCTTCTCAGTCTCCACTAACAAAAATAGGCAACACCAAGTCAGCTACTCCTCAGCATAGTTATGTCCGTCGCAGCCTTCTTGGGTTTCAGGAAGGACATACAAACGTTATCAAAATTATGGTGAAACGCTGAAAACCTGCAAATAATTTTCAACGTACTGGTTAATTTGAAAACTCTCCAGCATAATTCTTGGAACAAGCCAGGTACCTGTGCCCACGCATAGAGGAGTATATAGAAACATGGTGGAATCCCAGCTGATGAAGCAAAGGACTCTTAAAGGAATGAGATGACCATGCGGATCCTGTTTAATTCTCTGAAACAGAATCCGCACTTTTCACCTGCCAAACACATGCCCCCTACTCTTCTCTGGGGATAATAAAAACAAACCAGCGATCTGACAGAGGGCCTGAACACCCATCCTGACCGACCCCACAAAACAAAAAAGTACCCTCCAGCTACTAATTATAATGCCAATTTGCAAAATTTCCCTGCATTTTTAAACAATGGAGAAATGATGGTGGGATGATACTTAGAAGAATGGCTTCTTGTCAGTCTCCACTGAAAAAAATAGGCAACACCAAGTCAGCTACGCCTCAGCATAGTTATGTCCGTAGCAGCCATATTTGGTTTCAGTAGGCACATACACACGTTATCACAATTATGGTGAAACGCTGAAAACTTGCAAAGGATTTTCAAAATACTGGTTCATTGAAAAGCTCTGTGGCATACTTCTTGGAACTAGCCAGTTTCCTGTGCCCACGCATAGACAAGTATATAGAACCATGGTGGATTCCCAGCTCATGAAGCAAAGGATTCTTAAAGGAACGGGATTACCATACGGATCCCGTTTAATTCTCTGAAACAGATCCGCAGTTTTCACCTGCCATACTAATACCCACTTCTCCTCTCTGGGGATAATAAAAACCAACCGGGGAACTGACAGAGGGCCTGACCACAACATCCACACCGACCCCACAGGAAAAAAAAAAAAAAAACACCGTAGCCTCCAGCTACTAATTATAATGCTAACTTGCAAAATTTAACTGCATTTTAAAACAATGGAAAAATGGTGGTGGGATGATACTTAGAAGAATGGCTTCTTGTCAGTCTCCACTAACAAAAATAGGCAACACCAAGTCAGCTACTCCTCAGCATAGTTATGTCCGTCGCAGCCTTCTTGGGTTTCAGGAGGCACAAACACACGTTATCACAATTATGGTGAAACGCTGACACCTGCAAATAATTTTCAACGTAGTGGTTAATTGAAAAGCTCTGCGGCATACTTCTTGGAACAAGCCAGTTACCTGTTCCCACGCAAAGAGGAGTATATACAACCATGGTGGATTTCCAGCTGATGAAGTAAAGGATTATTAAAGGAACGGGATGACCATGGGGATCATCGTTAATTCTCTGAAACAGAATCCGCCCTTTTCACCTGCCAAAAACATGCCCACTTCTCCGCTCTGGGGATAACAAAAACTAACCAGCGAACTGAGAGAGGCCTGACCCCCACCATCCACATCGACCACACAAAAAAAAAAAAACCGTACCCTCCAGCTACTAATTATAATGCCAACTTGCAAAATTTCCCTGAATTTTAAAACAATGGAAAAATGGTGGTGGGATGATACTTAGAAGAATGGCTTCTTGTCAGTCTCCACTAACAAAAATAGGCAACACCAAGTCAGCTACTCCTCAACATAGTTATGTCCGTCGCAGCCTTCTTGGGTTTCAGGAGGCACAAACAAAGGTTCTCACAATTATGGTGAAACGCTGAACACCTGCAAATAATTTTCAACGTAGTGGTTAATTGAAAAGCTCTGCGGCATACTTCTTGGACAAGGCAGTTACCTGTTCCCACGCAAAGAGGAGTATAGAGAACCATGGTGGATTTCCAGCTGATGAAGTAAAGGATTATTAAAGGAACGGGATTACCATGAGGATCATCGTTAATTCTCTGAAACAGAATCCGCCCTTTTCACCTGCCAAACACATGCCCACTTCTCCTCTCTGGGGATAATAAAAACTAACCAGCGCACTGACAGAGGGCCTGACCCCCCCCCATCCACATCGACCACACACACAAAAAAAAAAAACCGTACCCTCCAGCTACTAATTATAATGCTAACTTGCAAAATTTCCCTGCATTTTAAAACAATGGAAAAATGGTGGTGGGATCATACTTAGAAGAATGGCTTCTTGTCTGTCTCCACTAACCAAAATAGGCAACACCAAGTCATCTACTCCTCAGCATAGTTATGTCCGTCGCAGCCTTCTTGGGTTTCAGGAGGGACATACAAACGTTATCAAAATTATGGTGAAACGCTGAAAACCTGCAAATAATTTTCCATGTACTGGTTAATTTGAAAACTCTCCAGCATAATTCTTGGAACAAGTCAGGTACCTGTGCCCACGCATAGAGGAGTATATAGAAACATGGTGGAATCCCAGTTGATGAAGCAAAGGATTCTTAAAGGAATGAGATGACCATGCAGATCCTGTTTAATTCTCTGAAACAGAATCCGCACTTTTCACCAGCCAAACACATGCCCACTACTCTTCTCTGGGGATAATAAAAACAAACCAGCGATCTGACAGAGGGCCTGAACACCCATCCTGACCGACCCCACAAAACAAAAAAGTACCCTCCAGCTACTAATTATAATGCCAATTTGCAAAATTTCCCTGCATTTTTAAACAATGGAGAAATGATGGTGGGATGATACTTAGAAGAATGTCTTCTTGTCAGTCTCCACTGACAAAAATAGGCAACACCAAGTCAGCTACTCCTCAGCATAGTTATGTCCGTAGCAGCCATATTTGGTTTCAGTAGGCACATACACACGTTATCACAATTATGGTGAAACGCTGAAAACCTGCAAAGGATTTTCAAAATACTGGTTCATTGAAAAGCTCTGAGGCATACTTCTTGGAACTAGCCAGTTTCCTGTGCCCACGCATAGACAAGTATATAGAACCATGGTGGATTCCCAGCTCATGAAGCAAAGGATTCTTAAAGGAACGGGATTACCATACGGATCCCGTTTAATTCCCTGAAACAGATCCGCAGTTTTCACCTGCCATACTAATACCCACTTCTCCTCTCTGGGGATAATAAAAACCAACCGGGGAACTGACAGAGGGCCTGACCAACACATCCACACCGACCCCACAGGAAAAAAAAAAAAAAAAAACACCGTAGCCTCCAGCTACTAATTATAATGCTAACTTGCAAAACTTTCCTGCATTTTAAAACAATGGAAAAATGGTGGTGGGATGATACTTAGAAGAATGGCTTCTTGTCAGTCTCCACTAACAAAAATAGGCAACACCAAGTCAGCTACTCCTCAGCATAGTTATGTCCGTCGCAGCCTTCTTGGGTTTCAGGAGGCACAAACACACGTTATCACAATTATGGTGAAACGCTGACACCTGCAAATAATTTTCAACGTAGTGGTTAATTGAAAAGCTCTGCGGCATACTTCTTGGAACAAGCCAGTTACCTGTTCCCACGCAAACAGGAGTATATAGAACCATGGTGGATTTCCAGCTGATGAAGTAAAAGATTATTAAAGGAACGGGATGACCATGGGGATCATCGTTAATTCTCTGAAACAGAATCCGCCCTTTTCACCTGCCAAACACATGCCCACTTCTCCTCTCTGGGGATAATAAAAACTAACCAGCGAACTGACAGAGGGCCTAACCCCCACCATCCACATCAACCACACACAAAAAAAAAAAAAACCATACCCTCCAGCTACTAATTATAATGCTAACTTGCAAAATTTCCCTGCATTTTAAAACAATGGAAAAATGGTGGTGGGATGATACTTAGAAGAATGGCTTCTTGTCAGTCTCCTCTAACAAAAATAGGCAACACCAAGTCAGCTACTCCTCAGCATAGTTATGTCCGTCGCAGCCTTCTTGGGTTTCAGGAGGCACAAACACACGTTATAACATTTATGGTGAAACGCTGAACACCTGCAAATAATTTTCAACGTAGTGTTTAATTGAAAAGCTCTGCGGCATACTTCTTGGAATAAGCCAGTTACCTGTTCCCACGCAAAGAGGAGTATATAGAACCATGGTGGATTTCCAGCTGATGAAGTAAAGGATTATTAAAGGAACGGGATGACCATGGGGATCATCGTTAATTCTCTGAAACAGAATCCGCCCTTTTCACCTGCCAAACACATGCCCACTTCTCCTCTCTGGGGATAATAAAAACTAACCAGCGAACTGACAGAGGGCCTAACCACCCCCTATCCACATCGACCACACACACAAAAAAAAACCGTACCCTCCAGCTACTAATTATAATGCTAACTTGCAAAATGTCCCTGCATTTTAAAACAATGGAAAAATGGTGGTGGGATGATACTTAGAAGAATGGCTTCTTGTGAGTCTCCACTAACAAAAATAGGCAACACCAAGTCAGCTACTCCTCAGCATAGTTATGTCCGTCGCAGCCTTCTTGGGTTTCAGGAGGCACAAACACACGTTATCACAATTATGGTGAAACCCTGAAACCTGTAAATAATTTTCAACGTAGTGGTTAATTGAAAAGCTCTGCGGCATACTTCTTGGAACAAGCCAGTTACCTGTTTCCACGCAAAGAGGTGTATATAGAACCATGGTGGAATCCCAGCTGATGAAGCAAAGGATTCTTAAAGGAATGAGATGACCATGCGGATCCTGTTTAATTCTCTGAAACAGAATCCGCACTTTTCACCTCCCAAACACATGCCCACTACTCTTCTCTGGGGATAATAAAAACAAACCAGCGATCTGACAGAGGGCCTGAACACCCATCCTGACCGACCCCACAAAACAAAAAAGTACCCTCCAGCTACTAATTATAATGCCAATTTGCAAAATTTCCCTGCATTTTTAAACAATGGAGAAATGATGGTGGGATGATACTTAGAAGAATGGCTTCTTGTCAGTCTCCACTGAAAAAAATAGGCAACACCAAGTCAGCTACGCCTCAGCATAGTTATGTCCGTAGCAGCCATATTTGGTTTCAGTAGGCACATACACACGTTATCACAATTATGGTGAAACGCTGAAAACTTGCAAAGGATTTTCAAAATACTGGTTAATTGAAAAGATCTGAGGCATACTTCTTGGAACTAGCCAGTTTCCTGTGCCCACGCATAGACAAGTATATAGAACCATGGTGGATTCCCAGCTCATGAAGCAAAGGATTCTTAAAGGAACGGGATTACCATACGGATCCCGTTTAATTCTCTGAAACAGATCCGCAGTTTTCACCTGCCATACTAATACCCACTTCTCCTCTCTGGGGATAATAAAAACCAACCGGGGAACTGACAGAGGGCCTGACCACAACATCCACACCGACCCCACAGGAAAAAAAAAAAAAAAACACCGTAGCCTCCAGCTACTAATTATAATGCTAACTTGCAAAATTTAACTGCATTTTAAAACAATGGAAAAATGGTGGTGGGATGATACTTAGAAGAATGGCTTCTTGTCAGTCTCCACTAACAAAAATAGGCAACACCAAGTCAGCTACTCCTCAGCATAGTTATGTCCGTCGCAGCCTTCTTGGGTTTCAGGAGGCACAAACAAACGTTATCACAATTATGGTGAAACGCTGACACCTGCAAATAATTTTCAACGTAGTGGTTAATTGAAAAGCTCTGCGGCATACTTCTTGGAACAAGCCAGTTACCTGTTCCCACGCAAACAGGAGTATATAGAACCATGGTGGATTTCCAGCTGATGAAGTAAAAGATTATTAAAGGAACGGGATGACCATGGGGATCATCGTTAATTCTCTGAAACAGAATCCGCCCTTTTCACCTGCCAAACACATGCCCACTTCTCCTCTCTGGGGATAATAAAAACTAACCAGTCAACTGACAGAGGGCCTGACCCCCACCATCCACATCGACCACACACAAAAAAAAAACCGTACCCTCCAGCTACTAATTATAATGCTAACTTGCAAAATTTAACTGCATTTTAAAACAATGGAAAAATGGTGGTGGGATCATACTTAGAAGAAAGGCTTCTTGTCCGTCTCCACTAACAAAAATAGGAAACACCAAGTCAGCTACTCCTCAGCATAGTTATGTCCGTCGCAGCCTTCTTGGGTTTCAGGAGGGAAATACAAACGTTATCAAAATTATGGTGAAACGCTGAAAACCTGCAAATAATTTTCAACGTACTGGTTAATTTGAAAACTCTCCAGCATAATTCTTGGAACAAGCTAGGAACCTGTGCCCACGCATAGAGGAGTATATAGAAACATGGTGGAATCCCAGCTGATGAAGCAAAGGATTCTTAAAGGAATGAGATGACCATGCGGATCCTGTTTAATTCTCTGAAACAGAATCCGCACTTTTCACCTTCCAAACACATGCCCACTACTCTTCTCTGGGGATTATAAAAACAAACCAGCGATCTGACAGAGGGCCTGAACACCCATCCTGACCGACCCCACAAAACAAAAAAGTACCCTCCAGCTACTAATTATAACGCCAATTTGCAAAATTTCCCTGCATTTTTAAACAATGGAGAAATGATGGTGGGATGATACTTAGAAGAATGGCTTCTTGTCAGTCTCCACGGACAAAAATAGGCAACACCAAGTCAGCTACGCCTCAGCATAGTTATGTCCGTAGCAGCCATATTTGGTTTCAGTAGGCACATACACACGTTATCACAATTATGGTGAAACGCTGAAAACCTGCAAAGGATTGTCAACATACTGGTTAATTGAAAAGCTCTGAGGCATACTTCTTGGAACTAGCCAGTTTCCTGTGCCCAGGCATAGACAAGTATATAGAACCATGGTGGATTCCCAGCTCATGAAGCAAAGGATTCTTAAAGGAACGGGATTACCATGCGGATCCTGTTTAATTCTCTGAAACAGAATCCGCCCTTTTCACCTGCCAAACACATGCCCACCTCTCCTCTCTGGGGATAATAAAAACTAACCAGCGAACTGACAGAGGGCCTGACCAACACATCCACACCGACCCCACAGGAAAAAAAAAAAAAAAAACACCGTAGCCTCCACCTACTAATTATAATGCTAACTTGCAAAATTTCCCTGCATTTTAAAACAATGGAAAAATGGTGGTGGGATGATACTTAGAAGAATGGCTTCTTCTCAGTCTCCACTAACAAAAATAGGCAACACCAAGTCAGCAACGCCTCAGCATAGTTATGTCCGTCGCAGCCTTCTTGGGTTTCAGGAGGCACAAACAAACGTTATCACAATTATGGTGAAACGCTGAACACCTGCAAATGATTTTCAACGTACTGGTTAAATGAAAAGCTCTGCGGCATACTTCTTGGAACAAGCCAGTTACCTGTTCCCACGCAAAGAGGAGTATATAGAACCATGGTGGATTTCCAGCTGATGAAGTAAAGGATTATTAAAGGAACGGGATGACCATGGGGATCATCGTTAATTCTCTGAAACAGAATCCGCCCTTTTCACCTGCCAAACACATGCCCACTTCTCCTCTCTGGGGATAATAAAAACTAACCAGTGAACTGACAGAGGGCCTGACCCCCACCATCCACATCGACCACACACAAAAAAAAATCCGAACCCTCCAGCTACTAATTATAAAGCTAACTTGCAAAATTTCCCTGCATTTTAAAACAATGGAAAAATGGTGGTGGGATGATACTTAGAAGAATGGCTTCTTGTCAGTCTCCACTAACAAAAATAGGCAACACCAAGTCAGCTACTCCTCAGCATAGTTATGTCCGTCGCAGCCTTCTTGGGTTTCAGGAGGCACAAACACACTTTATCACAATTATGGTGAAACGCTGAACACCTGCAAATAATTTTCAACGTAGTGGTTAATTGAAAAGCTCTGCGGCATACTTCTTGGAACAAGCCAGTTACCTGTTCCCACGCAAACAGGAGTATATAGAACCATGGTGGATTTCCAGCTGATGAAGTAAAGGATTATTAAAGGAACGGGATGACCATTGGGATCATCGTTAATTCTCTGAAACAGAATCCGCCCTTTTCACCTGCCAAAGACATGCCCACTTCTCCTCTCTGGGGATAATAAAAACTAACCAGCGAACTGACAGAGGGCCTAACCACCCCCCATCCACATCGACCACACACACACAAAAAAACTGTAACCTCCAGCTACTAATTATAATGCTAACTTGCAAAATTTCCCTGCATTTTAAAACAATGGAAAAATGGTGGTGGGATCATACTTAGAAGAATGGCTTCTTGTCCGTCTCCACTAACAAAAATAGGAAACACCAAGTCAGCTACTCCTCAGCATAGTTATGTCCGTCGCAGCCTTCTTGGGTTTCAGGAGTGACATACAAACGTTATCAAAATTATGGTGAAACGCTGAAAAACTGCAAATAATTTTCAACGTACTGGTTAATTTGAAAAATCTCCAGCATACTTCTTGGAACAAGCCAGGTATCTGTGTCCACGCGTAGAGGAGTATATAGAAACATGGTGGAATCCCAGCTGATGAAGCAAAGGATTCTTAAAGGAATGAGATGACCATGTGGATCCTGTTTAATTCTCTGAAACAGAATCCGCACTTTTCACCTGCCAAACACATGCCCACTACTCTTCTATGGGGATAATAAAAACAAACCAGCGATCTTACAGAGGGCCTGAACACCCATCCTGACCGACCCCACAAAACAAAAAACTACCCTCCAGCTACTAATTATAATGCCAATTTGCAAAATTTCCCTGCATTTTTAAACAATGGAGAAATGATGGTGGGATGATACTTAGAAGAATGGCTTCTTGTCAGTCTCCACTGACAAAAATAGGCAACACCAAGTCAGCTACGCCTCAGCATAGTTATGTCCGTAGCAGCCATATTTGGTTTCAGTAGGCACATACACACGTTATCACAATTATGGTGAAACGCTGAAAACCTGCAAAGGATTGTCAACATACTGGTTAATTGAAAAGCTCTGAGGCATACTTCTTGGAATTAGCCAGTTTCCTGTGCCCACGCATAGACAAGTATATAGAACCATGGTGGATTCCCAGTTCATGAAGCAAAGGATTCTTAAAGGAACGGGATTACCATGCGGATCCTGTTTAATTCTCTGAAACAGATCCGCAGTTTTCACCTGCAATACTAATACCCACTTCTCCTCTCTGGGGATAATAAAAACCAACCGGGGAACTGACAGAGGGCCTGACCAACACATCCACACCGACCCCACAGGAAAAAAAAAAAAAAAAAAAAAAAACCGTACCCTCCAGCTACTAATTATAATGCTAACTTGCAAAATTTCCCTGCATTTTAAAACAATGGAAAAATGGTGGTGGGATGATACTTAGAAGAATGGCTTCTTGTCAGTCTCCACTAACAAAAATAGGCAACACCAAGTCAGCTACTCCTCAGCATAGTTATGTCCGTCGCAGCCTTCTTGGGTTTCAGGAGGCACAAACAAAGGTTCTCACAATTATGGTGAAACGCTGAACACCTGCAAATAATTTTCAACGTACTGGTTAATTGAAAAGCTCTGCGGCATACTTCTTGGAACAAGGCAGTTACCTGTTCCCACGCAAAGAGGAGTATAGAAAACCATGGTGGATTTCCAGCTGATGAAGTAAAGGATTATTAAAGGAACGGGATGACCATGGGGATCATCGTTAATTCTCTGAAACAGAATCCGCCCTTTTCACCTGCCAAACACATGCCCACTTCTCCTCTCTGGGGATAATAAAAACTAACCAGCGAACTGACAGAGGGCCTGACCCCCACCATCCACATCGACCACACAAAAAAAAAAAAAACCGTACCCTCCAGCTACTAATTATAATGCTAACTTGCAAAATTTCCCTGCATTTTAAAACAATGGAAAAATGGCGGTGGGATGATACTTAGAAGAATGGCTTCTTGTCAGTCTCCACTAACAAAAATAGGCAACACCAAGTCAGCTACTCCTCAGCATAGTTATGTCCGTCGCAGCCTTCTTGGGTTTCAGGAGGCACAAACAAAGGTTCTCACAATTATGGTGAAACGCTGAACACCTGCAAATAATTTTCAACGTAGTGGTTAATTGAAAAACTCTGCGGCATACTTCTTGGAACAAGCCAGTTACCTGTTCCCACGCAAAGAGGAGTATAGAGAACCATGGTGGATTTCCAGCTGATGAAGTAAAGGATTATTAAAGGAACGGGATGACCATGGGGATCATCGTTAATTCTCTGAAACAGAATCCGCCCTTTTCAGCTGCCAAACACATGCCCACTTCTCCTCTCTGGGGATAATAAAAACTAACCAGCGAACTGACAGAGGGCCTGACCCCCACCATCCACATCGACCACACACAAAAAAAAAAACCGTACCCTCCAGCTACTAATTATAATGATAACTTGAAAAATTTCCCTGCATTTTAAAACAATGGAAAAATGGTGGTGGGATGATACTTAGAAGAATGGCTTCTTGTCAGTCTCCACTAACAAAAATAGGCAACACCAAGTCAGCTACTCCTCAGCATAGTTAGGTCCGTCGCAGCCTTCTTAGTTTTCAGGAGGCACAAACAGAGGTTCTCACAATTATGGTGCAACGCTGAGCACCTGCAAATAATTTTCAAGGTAGTGGTTAATTGAAAAGCTCTGCGGCATACTTCTTGGAACAAGGCAGTTACCTGTTCCCACGCAAAGAGGAGTATAGAGAACCATGGTGGATTTCCAGCTGATGAAGTAAAGGATTATTAAAGGAACGGGATGACCATGGTGATCATCGTTAATTCTCTGAAACAGAATGCGCCCTTTTCACCTGCCAAACACATGTCCACTTCTCCTCTCTGGGGATAATAAAAACTAACCAGCGAACTGACAGAGGGCCTGACTCCCCCCCCATTCACATCGACCACACACACAGAAAAAAAACTGTACCCTGCAGCTACTAATTATAATGCTAACTTGCAAAATTTCGCTGCATTTTAAAACAATGGAATAATGATGGTGGGATGATACTTAGAAGAATGGCTTCTTGTCAGTCTCCACTAACAAAAATAGGCAACACCAAGTCAGCTACTCCTCAGCATAGTTATGTCCGTCGCAGCCTTCTTGGGTTTCAGGAGGCACAAACACACGTTATCACAATTATGGTGAAACGCTGAACACCTGCAAATAATTTTCAACGTAGTGGTTAATTGAAAAGCTCTGCGGCATACTTCTTGGAACAAGCCAGTTACTTGTTCCCACGCAAAGAGTAGTATTTATAACTATGGTGGATTTCCAGCTGATTAAGTAAAGGATTATTAAAGGAACGGGATGACCATGGGGATCATCGTTAATTCTCTGAAAGAGAATCCGCCCTTTTCACCTGCCAAACACATGCCCACTTCTCCTCTCTTTGGATAATAAAAACTAACCAGCGAACTGACAGAGGGCCTGAACCCCCCCCATCCACATCGACCACACACACAAAAAAAAACCATACCCTCCAGCTACTAATTATAATGCTAACTTGCAAAATTTCCCTGCATTTTAAAACAATGGAAAAATGGTGGTGAGATGATACTTAGAAGAATGGCTTCTTGTCAGTCTCCACTAACAAAAATAGGCAACACCAAGTCAGCTACTCCTCAGCATAGCTATGTCCGTCGCAGCCTTGTTGGGTTTCAGGAGGCACAAACAAAGGTTCTCACAATTATGGTGAAACGCTGAACACCTGCAAATAATTTTCAACGTAGTGGTTAATTGAAAAGCTCTGCGGCATACTTCTTGGAACAAGGCAGTTACCTGTTCCCACGCAAAGAGGAGTATATAGAACCATGGTGGATTTCCAGCTGATGAAGTAAAGGATTATTAAAGGAACGGGATGACCATGGGTATCATCATTAATTCTCTGAAACAGAATCCGCCCTTTTCACCTGCCAAACACATGCCCACTTCTCCTCTCTGGGGATAATAAAAACAAACCAGCGATCTGACAGAGGGCCTGACCCCCCCATCCACATCGACCACACACACAAAAAAAAAACCGTACCCTCCAGCTACTAATTATAATGCTAACTTGCAAAATTTCCCTGCATTTTAAAACAATGGAAAAATGGTGGTGGTATGATACTTAGAAGAATGGCTTCTTGTCAGTCTCCACTAACAAAAATAGGCAACACCAAGTCAGCTACTCCTCAGCATAGTTATGTCCGTCGCAGCCTTCTTGGGTTTCAGGAGGCACAAACAAAGGTTCTCACAATTATGGTGAAACGCTGAACACCTGCAAATAATTTTCAACGTACTGGTTAATTGAAAAGCTCTGCGGCATACTTCTTGGAACAAGCCAGTTACCTGTTCCCACGCAAAGAGGAGTATATAGAACCATGGTGGATTTCCAGCTGATGAAGTAAAGGATTATTAAAGGAACGGGATGACCATGGGGATCATCGTTAATTCTCTGAAACAGAATCCGCCCTTTTCACCTGCCAAACACATGCCCACTTCTCCTCTCTGGGGATAATAAAAACTAACCAGCGAACTGACAGAGGGCCTGACCACCCCATCCACATCGACCACACACACAAAAAAAAAACCGTACCCTCCAGCTACTAATTATAATGCTAACTTGCAAAATTTCCCTGCATTTTAAAACAATGGAAAAATGGTGGTGTGATGATACTTAGAAGAATGGCTTCTTGTCAGTCTCCACTAACAAAAATAGGCAACACCAAGTCAGGTACTCCTCAGCATAGCTATGTCCATCGCAGCCTTCTTGGGTTTCAGGAGGCACAAACAAAGGTTCTCACAATTATGGTAAAACGCTGAACACCTGCAAATAATTTTCATTGTAGTCGTTAATTGAAAAGCTCTGCGGCATACTTCTTGGAACAAGGCAGTTACCTGTTCCCACGCAAAGAGGAGTATATAATACCATGGTGGATTTCCAGCTGATGAAGTAAAGGATTATTAAAGGAACGGGATGACCATGGTGATCATCGTTAATTCTCTGAAACAGAATCCGCCCTTTTCACCTGCCAAACACATGCCCACTTCTCCTCTCTGGGGATAATAAAAACTAACCAGCGAACTGACAGAGGGCCTGACCCCCCCCCATTCACATCGACCACACACACAGAAAAAAAACCGTACCCTCCAGCTACTAATTATAATGCTAACTTGCAAAATTTCCCTGCATTTTAAAACAATGGAAAAATGGTGGTGGGATGATACTTAGAAGAATGGCTTCTTGTCAGTCTCCACTAACAAAAATAGGCAACACCAAGTCAGCTACTCCTCAGCATAGTTATGTCCGTCGCAGCCTTCTTGGGTTTCAGGAGGCACAAACAAAGGTTCTCACAATTATGGTGAAACGCTGAACACCTGCAAATAATTTTCAACGTAGTGGTTAATTGAAAAGCTCTGCGGCATACTTCTTGGAACAAGCCAGTTACCTGTTCCCACGCAAACAGGAGTATTTAGAACCATGGTGGATTTCCAGCTGATGAAGTAAAGGATTATTAAAGGAAAGGGATGACCATGGGGATCATAGTTAATTCTCTGAAACAGAATCCGCCCTTTTCACCTGCCAAACACATGCCCACTTCTCCTCTCTGGGGATAATAAAAACTAACCAGCGAACTGACAGAGGGCCTGACCCCCACCATCCACATCGACCACACACACAAAAAAAAACCGTACCCTCCAGCTACTAATTATAATGCTAACTTGCAAAATTTCCCTGCATTTTAAAACAATGGAAAAATGGTGGTGGGATGAGACTTAGAAGAATGGCTTCTTGTCAGTCTCCACTAACAAAAATAGGCAACACCAAGTCAGCTACTCCTCAGCATAGTTATGTCCGTCGCAGCCTTCTTGGGTTTCAGGAGGCACAAACAAAGGTTCTCACAATTATGGTAAAACGCTGAACACCTGCAAATAATTTTCAACGTAGTGGTTAATTGAAAAGTTCTGCGGCATACTTCTTGGAACAAGGCAGTTACCTGTTCCCACGCAAAGAGGAGTATAGAGAACCATGGTGGATTTCCAGCTGATGAAGTAAAGGATTATTAAAGGAACGGGATGACCATGGTGATCATCGTTAATTCTCTGAAACAGAATCCGCCCTTTTCACCTGCCAAACACATGCCCACTTCTCCTCTCTGGGGATAATAAAAACTAACCAGCGAACTGACAGAGGCCTGACCCCCCCATCCACATCGACCACACACACACAAAAAAAAAAAAACCGTACCCTCCAGCTACTAATTATAATGCTAACTTGCAAAATTTCCCTGCATTTTAAAACAATGGAAAAATGGTGGTGGGATGATACTTAGAAGAATGGCTTCTTGTCAGTCTCCACTAACAAAAATAGGCAACACAAGTCAGCTACGCCTCAGCATAGTTATGCCCGTGGCAGCCATGTTGGGTTTAAGGAGGCATATACAAACTTTATCATAATTATGTTGAAACGTGCTGAAAACCCGGCAAATAATTCTCAACGTACTGTTTAATTCAAAAGCTCTGTGGCATACTTCTTGGAAGAAGCCTGTTACCTGGGCCCACGCATAGAGGGGTCTAGAGAACCATGGTGGATTGCAAGGTGATGAATCTAAGGATTCTTAAAGGAACAGGCTGAAAAGTGCAGATCCTGACTGAAACAGGATTCGGACTTTTTGCCTGCAACACACATGCCCACTTCTCCTCTCTAGGGATAACAAAAACAACCCATCGGATTGACAGATGGCCTGCCCCCGCCCCCCACCACCCCACACAAAATCGTGCCCTCCAGCGACTGATCCTTATGCTATCTGGCAATACGTCCTCTGCCTTTTAAAATAATGGAGATAGAATGGTGGAATTATACCTAAAAGACTGGCTTATTGCCAGACTCCCATACCAAGTATTGGCAACAGCAAGTCACCTAGGCCTCAGCACACGTTTGTCCCTGGCAGCCATCTTGGGTTTAAGGAGGCACAGATGAACCTTATCACAATTATGGTGAAAGGTGCTGCAAAAGCGGTCAAGTAATTCTCATGGTAGTGGTTACTTGAAAAGCTCTGCGGCATAATTCTTTGAACTAGCCAGTTAACTGGGCCCACGCATAGAGCAGTCTAGAGGCCCATGGTGGATTCCCAGCTGATGAAGCAAGGGATTCTTAATGGAACGGGGTGAAAAGTGCGGTTTCTGTTTCAGTCTAAGACAGAAACGGGGTCCGAACTTTTTACCTGCCACACACATGCCCACTTCTCCGGTCTGGGGAAAATAAAAACCATCCAGCGAACTGACAGAGGGCCTGCGCCCCCCACCCACACCGACCCCACAAATAAAAATGTCCCCTCCAGCTACTAATTATTATGCTAACTTGCAAAGGTTTCCGTGCATTTTAAAATAATGGGGAAAGTATGGTGGAATGATACTTAAAAGAATGGCCTCCTTCCAGCCTCCAGTAACAAGTGTCGTGAAATCCAAGTGACATAGGCCTCAGCATAGTTTTCTCCCTGGCAGCCATCTTGTGTTTAAGGAGGCACAGACGATCCTTATCACAATTATGGTGATATGTGCTGCAGAAACTGGCAAATAATTCTACACGTAGTGTTTATCTCAAAAGCTGTGCAGCATACATCTTGGTACAGGCCAGTTCATGGGCCCATGCATGGAGGGTTCTAAGGAACCATGGTGGATTCCCAGCTGATGAATCAAAGGATTTTTAATGGAACCGGCTGAAAAGTGCGGATACTGTTTCAGTCTAACTGAAACAGGATCCGCACATTTCACCTGCCACAAATATATCCACTTCCCTGTCTGGGCATAATAAACACAAACAACCAGACTGACAGAGGGACTGTCCCCCAAACCACCCCGATCCCACCCAAAAACGTCCCCTCCGTTGACTCATCCTTATGCTAACTGCCGAAAGTTGCTCACCTTTTAATATAAGGGAGAAAGGATGGGGCAATGATAATTAAAAGACTGGATTCTTGTCAGACTCCCGTACCAAGTATTGGCAACACCAAGCGAGAGAACCCTCAGTATAGGTTTGTCCATGGAAGCCATCTAGGGTTTAAGGAAGCACAAATGAACCTTATCAAAATTATGGTAAAAGTGCTGGAAAAGCTGGCAAATAATTTCCATGGTAGTGGTTATTTCAAATGCTCTGTGGCATACTTCTTTGAACTAGCCTGTTAAGTGGGTCCACACATAGTGGGGTGTAGAGAACTATGGTGGATTCCCAGCTGATGAAGCAAAGGATTCTTAAAGGAACAGGATGAAAAGTGCCGATCCTGTATCAGTCTAAGACTGAAACAGGATCCACACTTTTCACTTGCCACACACATGTCCACTTCTCCTCTCCGGGGATAATAAAAACAAACCACTGGACTGACAGAGGGCCTGGCTCTGCCTCTCCCACCCCACACAAAAACGTTTCCTCCAGCGACTCATCCTTAAGCTAAATGGCAATAGGTGCTCTGCCTTTTAAAATAGTTGTGAAAGGAAGGTGGAATGATACTTAAAGGAATGGCTTCTTGCCACGGACCAGTACCAATTATCGGCAACTCCAAGGGAGATTGGCCTAACCGTAGTTGTTTCTGTGGAAGCCAGCTTGGGTTTCAGGATGCACTGCCTAACCTTTTCACAATCATTGTGAAAGTTGCTGCAAAAACTGGCAAATAATACTCAATGTAGTGGTTATTTCCAAAGCTCTGCGGCATACATCTTGGAACTAGCCAGTTACCTGGACCCACACATAGAGGGGTCTCGACAGCCATGGTGGATTCCCAGCTGATGAATCAAAGGATTCGTAAAGGAACTGGCTGAAAAGTACTTTTCACCTGCCACACACATGCCCACCTCTCCTCTTTGGGCATAATAAAGACAAACCACCAGACAGACAGAGAGCCTTCCCCTCAACGCACCACCCGACCCCACTCAAAAACGTCCCCTCCAGCAACTCATTCTTATGATAACTGGAAAAAGGTGTTCTGCCTTTTAAAATGATGGAGAAAGGATGGTGGAATGACTCTTAATAACATGGCTTCTTGCCAGGCTCCAGTACCAACTATCGGCAACACCAAGTGAACTAGGCCTCAGCATACTTTTGTCCGCCCCAGCCATCTTGGGTTGAAGGAGGCACGGACGAACCTTATCACAATTATGGTGAAAGGTGGTGCAAAAACTAGCAAATAATTCTCAACGTAGTGGTTATTTCAAAAGCTCTGTGGCATACTTCTTGGAACTTGCCAGTTACCTGGGCCCACGCATAGAGGTCTTTAAAGAACCATGGTGTATTCCCAGCTGATGAATCAAACGATTCTTTTTTGTTTGTTTGTTTGTTTGTTAGCTCATTATGGGGGTACAAAAGATCAGGCTATATACATTCCCCATGCCTCCCCTTTCCCCCGATTCTGAGCTTCAATTTTGTCCATTCCCTAGTCAGTGCACATCACATTCATCATGTAGGTGTGCACCCCTCCTCTCCCCCACCCCATCCCCCCCAGTTAGAACTTGAAGGGTGTCCATTCCCCAGGCAGTGCACATCACATTCATCAAGTAGGTATACACCCATCCCTTCCACCCGGCCCCAACCTCTGTCCGATACCCAATTGGTGTTGTTCCCAAATGTGCACTCAGGGAAACCAATTTGCTGGTGAGTACATGTGGTGCTTATTTTTCCATTCTTGGGATACTTCACTTAATAGAATGGGATCCAGCTCTCTCCAGGAGAACCAAAGAGATGCCATATCGCCATTATTTCTAATAGCTGAGTAATATTCCATGGTATACATATACCACATTTTGCTAATCCATTCATGAATTGATGGGCATTTGGGTTGTTTCCACATCTTTGTGATTGTGAATTGTGCTGCTATAATCATTCAGGTGCAGGTGTCTTTTTTATAGAATGACTTTTGTTCTTCTGGGTAGATGTCCAATAATGGAATTGCTGGATCGAATGGTAGGTCTACTTGAATCTGTTTAAGGTATCTCCACATTGCTTTCCACAGGGGCTGCACTAGTTTACAGTCTCACCAGCAGTTTATGAATGTACCTATCTCGCCACACCCACACCAACATGTATAGTTTAGGGACTTTTTGATAAAGGCCATTCCTACTGGAGTTATGTGATATCTCATTGTGGTTTTGATTTGCATTTCCCTGATGATTAGAGATGTTGAACACTTTTTCATATGTTTGTTAGCCATTTTTATATCTTCTTTTGAAAAATTTCTATTTATGTCCTTTGCCCACTTTTTGATAGGGTTGTTTGATTTTTTCTTACTGATTTTTCTGAGTTCTAAATAGATTCTTGTTATCAGTCCTTTATCTGATGTGTAGTATGCGAAAATTTTTTCCCATTCTGTAGGTTGTCCATTTACTCTCGTGACTGTTTCTTTGGCTGTGCAGAAGCTTTTTAATTTGATCAGGTCCCATTTATTTATTTTTGTTGTTGCTGTGATTGCTTTAGGGGTCTTCTTCATAAATTCTTTGCCTAGGCCAATGTCTGTAAGAGTCTTTCCTACATTTTCGTCTAGAATTCTAATAGTTTCTGACCTTAGGTTTAAGTCTGTTAACCACTGTGATTTGATTTTTGTGTGTCCTGTTTTAGTCTTCTACATGTGGATATCCAGTTTTCCCAGCACCATTTATTAAATAAGGAATCTTTTCCCCAGAGTATGTTTTTGTCTGCTTTGTCAAAGATTAGATGGCTATATGAGGATGGTTTTATATTGGGATTTTCTGTTCTGTTCCACTGGTCTGTGTCCCTGCACTTGTGCCAGTACCAGGCTGTTTTAAGAACCACAGCCTTGTAGTATAGTTTGAAGTCTGGCAAATTAATACTTCCCATTTTGTTTTTGTTGTTTAAGATTGCTTTTGCTAAACGGGGTCTTCCCTGGTTCCATACAAAGCGTAAAATTATTTTTTCTATGTCTGTGAAAAAAGATGTTGGTAATTTAATAAGGATTGCATTGAATCTGTAGATAACTGTGGGCAGTATAGACATTTTAACAATGTTGATTCTACCGATCCATGAGCATGGTATGGTTTTCCACCTATTTACATGTTCTGCAATTTCCTTCCTCAGTGTTTCATAGTTCTCCCTATAGAGGTCCTTTACCTCCTTAGTTAAATAAATTCCTAGGTATTTTATTTTCTTTGTTGCTATTTTGAAGGGTATTGAGTCCTTAATTTGGTTTTCCATTTGACTGTTATTGGCATATATGAATTCCTCTGATTTGTGTGTATTGATTTTCTATCCTGAGACTTTACTGAATTCATTGATCAATTCCAGGAGTCTCTTGGTTGAAACCTTGGGGTTTTATAGATATAACATCATATCATCAGCAAAGAGTGAGAGTTTGATCTCTTCTGTCCCTATTTCAACTCCCTTGATTCTGCTCTCTTGCCTGATAGCTCTTGCAAGGACTTCCAATACTATGTAGAAAAGTAATGGGGACAGTGGTAAGCCTTGTCTGGTTCCAGTTTGAAGTGGGAATGCTTTCAGTTTTTCCCCATTCAATATGATGTTGGCTGAGGGTTTGTCGTATATGGCTTGTATCATTTTTATATAGGCCCCATCTATGCCTATTTTGTTAAGTGTTCTTATCATAAAAGGGTGTTGAATTTTGTCAAATGCTTTCTCTGCATCTATTGAGAGGATCATCTGATCTTTATTTTTGCTTCTATTTATGTGATGAATTACATTCCCATATGTCAAACCATCCCTGCATCTCTGGGATGAAGCCCACTTGGTCGTGATGGATTATTTTTTTGATAAGCACTTGGATTCGATTTGTTAGAATTTTATTGAGAATTTTTGCATCTATATTCATAAGAGAAATTGGTCTATAGTTCTCTGTTTTAGTTGCATCCTTTCCTGGATTTGGTATCAGGATTATGTTGGCTTGGTAAAAAGTGTTGGGGAGAATCCCATCCTTCTCTATATTGGAGAATAGTTTATGTACGATGGGCACCAGTTCTTCTTTGTAGGTATGGTAGAATTCAGGTGTGAACCCATCTGGTCCAGGGCTTTTCTTTTTGGGAAGGTTTTTTATTGCTGTTTCAATTTCAGATCTAGATATCGGTCTATTCAGGAATTCTATTTCTTCCTGGTTGAGCCTGGGAAGGCTGTGTGTTTATAAGAATTTGTCCATTTCCTCCAGGTTTTCTAATTTGTGTGCATAAAGATTTTTGTAGAATTCATAGATGATATCATGTATCTCTGTGGCATCAGTCGTGATTACTCCTTTCGTGTTCCTGATCGAGGTTATAAGAGATTTTTCTTTTCTGCTCTTGGTTAGTTTAGCCAGAGGTGTGTCAATTTTGTTTATTTTTTCAAAGAACCAACTTTTGGTTTTATTAATCTCCGTTATGGTTTGGTTTAATCTCCCTTATGGTCCTTTTCATTTAGTTCTGATTTAATCTTAATAATTTCCTTCTGCTGGGTTTGGGTTTGGTCTCTTCTTTCTTCTCCAGCTCTTTGAGTCTATTCATTAGATTGTCTATTTGTAAGTTTTCTGTCTTTTTGGTATAGGCATTTATGGAAATAAATTTTCCTCTCAGGACTGCTTTAGCTGTGTCCCACAGATTTTGATAAGTTGTATCTCCTTTGTCGTTTAATTCAGAGAATCTTTTGATTTCTGACTTGATTTCTTCATTTATAAAATGATTGTTCAGGAGAAGGTTATTTAGCTTCCATGACTTTGAGTAGAAATGAGGATTTCTGTTAGGGTTCATTGTTACTTTTATTCCACTGTGATCT
>NW_027183079.1:65000-107000 GCF_041146395.1 Eulemur rufifrons | reverse complement strand
GGCTAGGAGTTAGGGTTAGAATTACGGTATAGGGCTTGTTCTCAGGGTGTCATGCATTATCGTTAAGATAAGGGGTTAAGTTAGGGTTAGGGTGAGGTTTACGTGTTAAGGTGAGCAGTAGGATCAGGGTTAGGTGTTATGTTCTGGGTTAGGGTTATGGGTGTGGGGTAGGGTTTATGCTTAGGGCACGGGCCCTGTATGCACTAGGAGGCGAAGTTAGGGGTCTGTGATGGTCGCTGGGAGCCCACTCTATCGTACGCAGTGTATGGGCCTCTGGGTTTCATGCAGGACACTGTGGCAGAGCGGGCTTTCATGCATGGCTTATTAGGATTGTAGGCTTTCAAAACTCTGAGAAAGCAAGTCTGAGAATTAGATTTAGGGTTAGGATTACGGTACGGTTTAGGGATGAAGATTAGCGATAGGGTGAGGGCTTAGGGTTAGGGGTTAGGGTTAGGGTTAGGGTTGTTGGCAGGGTGAAGGTTAGGGTTGGCATTTTAGAATTAGGGATGAGGTGTTACGGTTATGGCTAGGGGTTAGGATTAGAATTATGGGATAGGGCTTCTTCTCAGGGTGTTATGCATTAAGGTTAAGATAAGGGGATAAGTTAGGGTTACGGGGAGGTTTATGTTTTAAGGTGAGCAATAGGATCAGGGTCAGGTGCTATGTTCAGGGTGAGGGTTATCTGTTAGGGGTAGTGTTTATACTTAGCGTACAGGCCCTGTCTGCACTGGGCGGTGGGCTGGGGTTAGGGGGATGGGATTGTCCCCCGGAACCCACTCTATCATACGCTAGGTATGGGCTCCTGGTTTCATGCAAGAGAGAGCAGAAGAGCCCCCTTTTACTCATGGCATGGGAGGATTTTAGGCTTTCTAAACTCTAAGAAAGCAAGAAGTCCGAGAATTAGATTTAGGGGTAGGATTATGATAATGTTTAGGGTTAGGGTTAGTGTTAAGGTGGGGTCTTAGGTTTAGGGGTTAGGGTTAGAGGTTAGGGTTAGGTGTAACAGTTACAGTTAGGTTTATGGTTAAGTTTCAGGGTTAGGGTTAAGGTTTGGGTTTAGCGTTTGGCACAGGGTTAGGCTTCAGTGTTAGCTTTATGGTTAAAGATTAGGATTAGGGTTAGTGTGAGGGTTAATGGTAAGGGTCAAGATTAAGGGTTAGGGTTGGGGTTAGGGTTAGGTTTAGGGTTAGGGCTTAGGGTTAGGCTTAGGGTTAAGGGATAGTATTAGGGTTAAGTGTTGGGCTTATGGTTAGGGTTAAAGTTTAGTGTTAGGGTTAATGTTTAGTGTTATGGTCCAGTTTAAGTGTTAGGGTGAGGGTTAACAGTTAGGCTTAGGCTTAGGGGTTAGGGATATAGTGAAGGTTCAGTGTTAGGGTTAGGTTTAGGGTTCAGGGTTAGGGTTAGCTTTAGGGGTTATGGTTAGGGTTAGGTGTTAGGTTAGTGTCAGGGTTAGGTCTAGTCGTGAGGGTAAGGTTTAGGGTTAGCTTTAAGAGCTAGGGTTAGGTTTAATGGTTAGGATTAAGATTACGGTTAAAGGTTAGGGTAATGCTTAGGGGTTAGGGTGAAGGGTGAAGGGTTAGGGCTTTTGTTAGGCATAGCGTTGGGGTTAGAACTAAGGGTTCCTGTCAGTGTTAGGGTTGTAGGCAGCGTTACGGTTAGGCTTAGCGGTGGAGAATTAGGGTTAGGGATTAGGTGTTACAGTTATGACTAGGAGATAGGGTTAGAATTATGGGATAGGGGATGTTCTCAGGGAATGGGTTATGCATTAACGTTACGTTAAGAGGTTAAAGTTAGGTCACGGTGAGGTTTACGTGTTAAGGGGAGAAATAGGAACAGGGTTAGGTGCCATGTTCAGGGTTAGGGTTATCTGTTAAAGGTATCATTTATGCTTAGTGCACGGGCCCTGTCGGCATTAAGCTGGGGGGAGGTTAGGGGGCTGGGATTGTCACCGGGAACCCACTGTATCATACTCTGGGTATGGGCCCGTGGGTTTCATGCAGGACACAGTGGTAGAGCCTCCTTTCACACATGGCATGGGAGGATTGCAGGCTTTCTAAACTCTAAGAAAGCAAGAAGTCTGAGAATTAGATTTAGGGTTAGGATTACGGTTAGGGTTCAGGATGAAGTGTAGTGTTATGGTGAGGGGATAGGGTTACAGATTAGGATTACGTTTTAAGGTTACTGTTAGGTTTAACGGTTACAGTTCGTTTTGCGGTTGAGGTTTGCGGATAGGGTTAAGATGAGGGGTTAGGTTTTGGTACAGGGTTAGGGTTGTGTTAGGTTTAGGTTTGAAGATTAGGATTAGAGTTAGCATTAAAGGTTAGCATGAGAGTTAACGGTTAAGATTAAGGTTAAGGGTTAGGGTTAGGGTTTAGGTTTAGGGTTAAGGGTTAGGGTTAGTTTTAGGGTTAGAGTTATGTGTTAGGGTTTGTGTTAGAGGTTAGGGTTAGGTTTAATGTTCACGGTTAGGGTTACGTTTAGGGGTTAGCATTAGGGTTAGGGATTAGGTTTAGGGTAAGGGTTTAGAGTTAGTGTTGGGCTTTAGGCTCGGGGCTTAGGTTCAGGGTCAGGGGTTAGGGTTGGTGGTAGGGCTTAGATTTAGCGGTCAGTTTAAGGGCACAGGACCTGGTTAATCTACGGTGAGAGGGGTGTGGTCGGAGTCACCACAAAAGCACAACATCATTCCCTGGGCCCTGGGACAAGACCTACATGCAGGACTCAGGCGGAGCCTCATCTCACACATGGCATGGCTGTATTGTAGGCTTGCTTCACTCGGGAATGGAAGTAGTGTGAGAATTAAGGTTAGGGTTGGGGTTAGGGGTTTCGAGTTAGGGGTTAGGTTTCGAGTCAGGGTTAGGTGCTAGTGGTTAGGGGTAGAGTTAGTGTTACGGGTTCGGTGTTAATTCTGGGTTAGGGGGCCAGAGGTAGGTTTAGGGTTGGGGTTAGTGTTATCGTTAGCGGTTAGGGTTAATGGATAGGGTTAGGGTTAAGTGTAGGCTTAGGGTTAGGCTTCAGGGTTAGGGTTAAGGTTTAGTGTTAGGGTCAGGGTTAAGGGTTAGGGTTAGGGTTAGGGTGTTATGGTTAAGGATTAGGTTTATTGTTCAGGTTTAAGGTTAGCATTATGGGTTTGTGTTACTTCTAACTGTAGGTCAGTGTTGGGGTTAGAACTCTAGGCATTAAGGTAAAGGTTAGAGTTTGGGTTAAGAGTTGGGGTTATGTTTAATGGTTAGGATTGGGATTAGGGTTAAGGGTTAGGGTTAAGGTTAGGGGTTATGACTAAGGATCAACGGTTACGGTTATTTTTAGGCGTAGGGTTAGGGTAAGGGGTTAGGGTTAGTGTTAGTGTTGTTGGTAGGGTTAAGGTTAGGGTTGGTGTTTCAGAATTAGAGATTAGGTGTTATGCTTATGGCTAGGAGTTAGGGTTAGAATTACAGTATAGGGCTTGTTCTCAGGGTGTCATGCATTAACGTTACGATATGGGGTTAAAATTAGGGTTAGGGTGAGGTTTACGTGTTAAGGTGAGCAGTAGGATCAGGGTTAGGTGTTATGTTCTGGGTTAGGGTTATGGGTGAGGGGTAGTGTTTATGCTTAGGGCATGGGCCCTGTATGCCCTAGGAATCGATGTTAGGGGTCGGTTGTGGTCGCTGGGAACCCACTCTATCGTACGCTGTGTATGGTCCTCTGGGTTTCTTGCAGGACACTGTGGCAGAGCCGGCTTTCATGCATGGCTTAGTAGGATTGTAGGCTTTCAAAACTCTGAGAAAGCAAGAAGTCTGAGAATTAGATTTTGGGTTAGGATTACGGTACGGTTTAGGGATGAAGATTAGTCATAGGGTGAGGGCTTAGGGTTAGAGGTTAGGGTTAGGGTTAGGGTTGTTTGTAGGGTGAAGTTTAGGGTTGGCATTTTAGAATTAGGGATGAGGTCTTATGGTTATGGCTGGGGATTAGGATTAGAATTATGGGATGGGGCTTCTTCTCAGGGTGTTATGCATTAAGGTTAAGATAAGGGGATAAGTTAGGGTTACGGGGAGGTTTATGTTTTAAGGTGAGCAATAGGATCAGGGTCAGGTGTTATATTCAGGGTGAGGGTTATCTGTTAGGGGTAGTGTTTATACTTAGCGTACAGGCCCTGTCTGCACTGGGCGGGGGGCTGGGGTTAGGGGGATGGGATTGTCCCCGGGAACCCACTCTATCGTACGCTGGATATGGGCTCCTGGGTTTCATGCAGGACACAGTGGTAGAGCCCCCTTTTACTCATGGCATGGGAGGATTTTAGGCTTTCTAAACTCTGAGAAAGCAAGAAGTCTGACAATTAGATTTAGGGGTAGGATTATGGTAATGTTTAGCGAGGAAGATTAGTGTTAGGGTGGGCTCTTAGGGTTAGGGGTTAGGGTTAAAGGTTTGTGTTATTTTTAACAGTTACAGTTACGTTTATGGTTAAGTTTCAGGGTTAGGGTTAAGGTTTGGTTTTATCGTTTGGCACAGGGTTAGGCTTCAGTGTTAGCTTTATGGTTAAAAATTAGGATTAGGGTTAGGGTTAAGGGTTAGTGTGAGGGTTAATGGTAAGGTTCAAGATTAAGGGTTAGGGTTGGGCTTAGGGTTAGGAATAAGGCTTCGTGTAACATTTAGGTTTAGAGTTAAGTGTTATGGTTATGGCTAGAGGTTAGGGTTAGGTTTAGGGTTCATGGTTAGGGTTACATTTAGGGGTTCGGGTTACGGGTTAAGTTTAGGGCAAGTGTTTAGTGTTACTGTTGGGCGTTAGGATAAGGGCCGAGGTTTAGGGTTAGGATTTAGGTTTAGTGTTAGGGCTTAGATTTAGTGGTTAGTTTAAGGGCACATGCTCTGTTTAATCTATGGTGGGAAGGGTGCAGACTGGGTCGCCTCAACACCACACCATCGTACTTGGGCCTTGGGCCCAGACCTACATGCAGGACTCAGGCAGAGCCTCTTCTCACTCGTGGCATGGCTCTATTGTAGGCTTGGTCAACTCTGAGAACGAAGGAAGTGTGAGAATTAGGGTTATGGTTAGGGTTATGTGTTTGGGGTTAGAGGTTTGGGTTTGAGTGAAGTTTAGTGGTTAGGAATTAGAAGTTAGGATTAGTGTGTCAGGGGTTAGGTGTTAGGTTTTTGTAAGGGGCTAGCGTTAGATTTAGGTTTAGGGTTAATGTTCAGGTGGGTTAGGAATCAGCGTTAGGGTTAGGCTTACAAGATAGGATTAAGGTAAAGGGTGAAGGCTTAAGATTAGCAGTAAGGGTTAAGGTTAGGGTTAAGGGTTAGGGTTTCGGTCCAAGTTAAGGGTGAGAGTGAGGGTTAACAGTTGCGATTAGGGTAATGGTTTAGGGATAGTAATAGGTTTAAGGGATAGGGTTAGGGTTAGGTTTAGGGTTCGGGGTTAGGGTTAGCATTAGTGGTTAGGGTTAGGGTTAGGGGTTAGGGTTACAGTTAGGGTTAGGTCTAGGCATTATGGTAATGGTTCGTGTTAGGGTTAAGAATTAGGGTTAGGTTTAATTGTTAGGATTATGATCAGGGTAATGGTTAGGGTTAGGGTTAGCGGTTAGAATTAGGGTTAGTGTTAGGGTTGTTTGTAGGGTGAAGGTAATGTTTAGCAGTTTAGAATTAAGTTTAGGGATTAGGTGTTACGGTTATGCTAGGAGTTAGGCTTAGAATTAAGGGATAGGGTTTGTTCTTAGGGTAAGTGTTATGCAATAACATTAGGATAGGGGTTAAAGTTAGGGTTACAGTGAGGTTTACGTGTTAAGGTGAACAATAACATCAGGGTTAGGTGTTATGTTCAGGGTTAGGGTTATGGGTGAGGTGCAGGGTTTTTGCTTAGGGCATGGGCCCTGTCAGCACTAGCAGGGGGAGTTAGGGGACTGTGATTGTCCCCGGGAACCCACTCTATTGTGCACAGAGTATGGGCTCCTGGGTTTCATGCAGGACACTGTGGCAGAGCCAGCTTTCACGCATGGCTTTGGAGAATTGTAGGCTTTTAAAACTCTGAGATAGCAAGAAGTCTGAGAATTAGATTTAGGGTTAGGATTATGGTTAGGGTTAGGGATGAAGATTAGTCAGGGAGAGGGCTTAGGGTTAGGGCTTAAGCTTCGAGTGAGGATTAGGGGTTAGGGAGTAGGTGTTGGGTTTAGTGATAGGGTTAGGGCTTAGGGGTTAGGGTTGGGTTAGGGGCTAGGGTTAGATTTAGAGTGGGGTTAGGGTTAGCGTTATGGGTTAGGGTTAGGGTTAAGGGATAGGATAAGGGTTAAGCGTTAAGGCTTAGGGTTAGCGTTAAGTGTTAAGTTTAGTTTTAAGGGTTAGGGTTACAGTTCGAGTTAAGGGTTAGTGTGGGGTTAACGGTTAGGGCTAGGGTTATGGGTTAAGGATAGAGTTAGGTTTAAGGCTTAGGATTATGGTTCAGTGTTAGGGTTAGCATTAGGGATTAGGGTTAGGGTTAGGGGTTACGTTTACTCTTAGGGTTAGGTCTAGGCATTAGGGTACGTGTTAGTGTTAGGCTTAAGAGTTAGGGTTAGGTTTAATTGTTAGGATTAGGATCAGGGTTAAGGGTTAGGGTTAAGTGTCAAGTGTTACGGTTATTTTTAGGTGTACGGTTAGGGTTAGCGGTTAGGGTTAGGGTTAGTTTGTAGGGATAAGGTAATGTTTAGCAGTTTTGAATTAGCCTTAGGGATTAGGTGTTACAATTGTGGCTAGGAGTTAGGGTTAGAATTAAGGGATAGGGGTTGTTCTTAGGGTAAGTCTTATGCATTAACGTTAGGATAACAGGTTCAAGTTAGAGTTATGGTGAGGTTGATGTGTTAAGGTGAGCAATAGTATCAGGGTGAGCTGTGATGTTCAGGGTTAGGGTTATGGGTGAGGGGTAGTGTTTATGCTTATATCACGAGCCCTCTCTGCTCTAGGAGGGGGCTTAGAGGGCTGGGATAGATGCCGGAAGCCACTCTATCATACACTGGGTATGGGCCCCTTGGTTTCATGCCAGACACAGTGGCCAAGCCTCCTTCTACACATGGCATGGGAGGATTGTAGGCTTTGTAAACTCTGAGAAAGCAAGAAGTCTGAGAATTAAATTTAGGGCTAGGATTAGGGTTAGGGTTAGCAATATAGGTTACTGTTATGGTGAGGGCTTAGGGTTAGGGGTTTCAGTTAGGGTCAGGGTTAAATGTTAGTGTTAGGTTTAACAGTTACAGTTAGGTTTAGGGTTAAGCTTTAAGGTTTAAGCTTAGGGTTAAGATTAGGGGTTAGGTTTTGGTACAGGGTAAGGGTTAAGTGCTAGGTTTAGGCTCAAAGATTAGGATTAGGGTTAGGGTTAAGGTTTAGTGTGAGGGTTAACGGTTAGGGTTAAGGTTAAGTGTTAGGTTTATGGGTTAGGGTTAGGGTTAAGTGTTCATGTTAGGTTTAGGGTTAGAGTTAAGTGTTATGGTTAGGGTTAGGGGTTTGGGTTAGGTTTAGGGTTCATGGTTAAGGTTATATTTAGGGGTTAGGTTTAGGGTAAGCGTTTAGTGTTAGTGTTGGGCATTAGGGTCAGGGCTTAGGTAGGGTTAGGGGTTAGGGTCAGTGTTTGGGCTTTGATTTGGCGGTTAGTTTAAGGGTACAGGACCTGTGTAATCTATGGTGAGAAGGGTGCAGAATGTTTCCATGCGACACCACACCATCGGATCCTGGGCCTTTGGCCCAGACCTACTTGCAGGACTCATGCGGAAACTCTACTCACGCATTGCATGGTTGTATTTTAGGCTTGGATAACTCTGAGAATGGAAGTAGTGTGAGAAATAGGGTTATGGTTAGGGTTAAGGGTTTGGTGTTAGGGGTTAGGGTTCAAGTGAGGTTTAGTGGTTAGGGACTAGGATTTAGGGTTAGTGTTAGGGTTAGGGGTTAGTTTTGCGTTAGGGGCTAGGGTTAGATTTATGGTTGGGGTTAGTGTTAGGGTTAGGATTAGGCATCAGGGTTAGTGTTAGGGTTAAAGGATAGGATTGGCGTTAAGTGTTTAGGCTTAGGGTTTGTGTTAAGTGTTAGGGTTGGGGTTTAGGCTTAGGGTTACGGTTTGAGTTAAGCTCTAGGGTGAGGGTTAAAGATTAGGCTTAGGATTATTGGTTAGGGATAGAGTTATGTTTAAGGGTTAGGGATAGGGTTAGGTTTAGGGTTCAGTGTTAGGGTTAGCATTAGGGGTTAGGGTTAGGGTTAGGGGTTAGGCGTAGTGATGTATTAAGGGCTATGGTTAGAATTAGGATTGGGGTTAGTGTTAGGTTTAGGGTTAGGGGTTAGGTTTAGGGTTAAGGGATAGGATTATGGTTAAGGGTTGGGCGTAGCTTTAGGGTTAAGATTTAGTGTTAGGGTCCGGTTTAAGGGTTAGGGTGAGGGTTAACGGTTAGGGTTAGGGTTGGGGTTAGGGGTTAGGGATATAGTTAGTATTAAGTGTTAGAGTTAGGTTTAGGGTTCAGGGTTAGGGTTAGCTTTAGGGGTTATGATTAGGGTTAGGTGTTAGTTTAGTGTTAGTGTTAGGTCTAGGCGTCAGGGTAAGGTTTAGGGTTAGGGTTAAGAGCTAAGGTTGGGTTTAGTGGTTAGGATTAGGGTTAGGGTTAGGAGTTAGGGTAAAGGGTCAAGGGTTAGCATTATTTTTAGCCATAGCTTTGGCGTTAGGAGTAAGGGTTAGGTTCAGTGTTAGGGTAACAGTAGGTTACCGTAACAGTAACTACGTAGGGTAACAGTTAGTGTTAGTGGTTTAGAATTAGGGTTAGGGATGAGTTGTCACAGTTATGACTAGGAGATAGGGTTAGAATTATGGGATAGGGGTTAATCTCAGGGTAAGTGTTATGCATTAACGTTAGGATAAGAGGTTAAAGTTCAGGTTACGGTGAGGTTTACATTCTAAGGTGAGCAATAGAATCAGGGTTAAATGTTATTTTCAGGGTTAGAGTTTTGGGTGAGGTGTAGAGTTTATGCTTAGGGCACGGGGCTTGTCTGCATTAGGCGGGGGGGGGGGTTAGGGGGCTGGGATTGTCACCAGGAACCCACTCTATCGTACTCTGGTTATGGGCCCCAGCGGTTCATTCAGGACACAGTGGAAGAGCCTCCTTTCACGCATGGCATGGGAGGATTGTAGGCTTTCTAAACTCTAAGAAAGCAAGAAGACTGAGAATTAGATTTAGGGTTAGGGTTAGGGTTCGGGTTAAGGATCAAGGTTAGTATTAGGGTGAAGGCTTAGAGTTAGGGGTTACGGGTAGCGTTACAGGTTACTCTTAGTTTTAACCATTACAGTTAGGTTCAGGGTTAAGGTTTATGGTTAGGTTTAAGGTTAGGGTTTAGGGTTTGGTACAGGATTAGGGTTAAATATTAGGTTTAGGGTTAAAGATTACGATTAAGGTTAGGTTTAAAGGTTAGTGTGAGGGTTAACAGTCAGGGTTAAAGTTAAGAGTTAGGGTTAGGGTTAGTGTTAGGATTAAGGGTTCATGTTAGGTTTAGGGTTAGAGTTAAGTGCTATGGTTAGCGCTCGAGGTTAGGGTTAGGTTTAGGGTTCACAGTTAGGGTTACGTTTAGAGGTTAGCATTAGGGTTAGGGATTAGCTCTAGGGTAAGAGTTTAGAGTTAGTGTTGGGCTTTAGGCTCAGGGCTTAGGTTTAGGGTCAGAGGTTAGGGTTGATGTTAGGGCTTAGATTTAGTGGTTAGTTTAAGGGCACAGGACCTGTTTATTCTACAGTGAGAGGGGTTAGGGTTAGGGTTAGGGTTGTCATAGGGGTTAAGGTTAGATTTAACCTTGGGGTTAGTGTTAGGGTTAGGATTAGGGGGTTAGTGTTAGGGTTAGGGGTTAAAAACACCTACAGCCAGCCCTAACCCGATTTCTGACACTTCTTCCATTCTCAGAGTTAACCAAGCCTACAATACAGCCATGTCATGCGTGAGAAGAGGCTCCACCTGAGTCCTGTATGTAGGTCTTGGCCCAAGGCCCAGCGTACGTTGGTGTTGTGTCGCAGCGACCCTGTGCACCACTCTCACCATAGATTAAACAGGTCCTGTGCCCTTAAACTAACCGCTAAATCTCAGCCCTAACACTAATCCTAACCCCTAACCCTAAAAGTTATCCTTAACCCTACTGTTAACACTCAAACTAACCCTTAACTCTAACCCTTGTCATGATCTTTAACCCTAACCCTAACACTTAACCCTAACCCTGTACCAAACCATAACCCCTAAGCTTAACCCTAACCCTAAACCTAAACCCTAAGTCTAACTGTAACTGTTAAACCTAACAGTAACTTTTAACCCTAAAACTAACCGTATCCCCTTACCCGAAGCCCTCACCCTAAGATTAAACTTCATCCCTAACCATAACGATAATCCTAACCTTAAATCTAATTCTCAGACTTCTTACTTTCTTAGAGATTTGAAAGCTTACAAACCTCCTTTACCATGTGTGAAATCAGGCTCTGCCAGAGTGTCCTACAAGAAACCCATGGGCCCATACTCTGCATACGATAGAGTGGGTTTCTGGTGACAATCGCATCCCCCTCAATCCCACTCCTAGGGCAGACAGGGCCCATACCCTAAGCAAAACCCTACCCCTCACTCATAATTCTAACCCTGATCCTATTGCTCACCTTAACACATAAACCTCACCGTAAACCTAACTTTAACCACTTATCCTAACATTAATGCATAACACTTATGCTAAGAACAACCCCTATCACTTAATTCTAACCCTAACTCCTAGCCATAACAGTAACCCCTAATCCCTAACCCTAATTCTAACCACTAAACATTACCTTAACCCTACAAACAACCCTAATACTAACCCTAACCTTAAACGCTAACCCTAACCTTATCCCTAAACATAACCTTAAAAGTTTACCCTAAACCCTAACCCTATCCCCTAACCCTAAGCCTAACCCTTAATTCTGATCCTAATCCTAACAATTAAACCTAACCCTAACCCTTAACCCTAACACTAACCCTTACCTTAATGCCGAGACCTAATCTTAGCAGTAAAGCTACCTCTAACCCTAACCCTAGACCTTAAACCTAACACTATCCCTAACTTATAACCCTAACCCTAACTGTTAACCCTCACTCTAACCCTTAACTCGGACCATAACCCTAACCCTTAACCCTAACCCTATCCCTTAATGCTAACCCTAAGCCTTAACCCTTAACCCTAATCCTATCCCTTAACCCTAACCCTAACCCCTAACCCTAACCCTAACCCCAACCCTAAATCTATCTCTAGTCCCTAACCCAACCCTAACCGTTAACCCCTAATGCTAACATTAACCCTAACCCCTAATCCCTAACACCTAACCCTCACGCGAACACTAACCCCTAACCCCAAACACCTAACCCTAATCATAACCATAATTCTCACACTTCCTCCATTCTCAGAGTTAGCCAAGCCTACAATAAAACCATGCCATGCGTGAGAAGAGGCTCTGCCTGAGACCTGCATGTAGGTCTGGGCCCAAGGCCTAGGGTACGATGGTGTGGTGTGGCGATGACCCATTCTGCACACTTCTCACCATAGATTACACAGGTCCTGTGCCCTTAAAATAACCTCTAAATCTAAGCCCTAACGCTAACTCTAACACTAACCCTTAACCCTAAACTTAAGCCCTGACCCTAACGCCCAACACTAACATTAAACCCTTACCCTAATCCTTACCCATAACCCTAATGCCTAAACGTAACCCTAACGATGAACCCTAAACCTAACCCTAACCCCAAACCCTAACCATAACACTTAACTCTAACCCTAAACCTAACACGAACACTTAAACCTAAACTTAACCACTAACCCTAACACTTAACCTTAACCCTAACCGTTAACTCTCACACTAACCCTTAAACCTAACCCTAATCGTAATCTTTAACCCTAAACCTAACAGTTAACCCTTACCCTGTACCAAAACCTAACCCCTAACCTTAACCTTAACCCTAACACTTGACCCTAAAGCTAACTGTAACCATTAAACCTAACACTAACCTTTAACCCTGACCGTAACTCTAACCCCTAACCCTAAGCCCTCACCCTAATGCTAAACTTTATCCTTAACACTAACCATAATCCTATCCCTAAATCTAATTCTCAGACTTCTTGCTTTCTCAGAGTTTAGAAAGCCTACAATCCTCCCATGCCATGCGTGAAAAGAGGCTCTGCCACTGTGTCCTGCATGAAACCCAGGGACCCATACCCAGTGTACGATAGAGAAAGTTCTCGGCCACAATCCTAGACCCCTAATCCTCCCGCCTAGTGCAGACAGGGCCCGTGCCCTAAGCATAAAAAGTACGCCTAACATATAACCCTAACCTTGAACGTAACACCTAACCCTGATCCTACTGCTCACCTTATCATGTAGACCACACTGTAACCCTAACTTTAACCGCATCTCCTAAAGTTAATGCATAACACTTACACTGAGAACAACGCCTATCCCATAATTCTAACCCTAAATCTTAGCCATAACCATAAAACCTAATCCCTAACCCTAATTCTAAACTGCTAACCCTAACCTTAACACTACCAACAACCCTAACACTAACCCTAACCCTAACCCTCACCCCTAATCCTACCCTATGCCTAAAAGTAACCCTAACTCCTAACCCTTATCCCTAACCAAAAGCCCTGTCCCTAACCATAAGACATAAGTCTCACCCTTATACGCTAACCCTAATATGAATCCTTAAGCCTAACCCCCAATCCTAACAATTAACCTTAACCCTAACTGTTAACGCTCACCCTAACCCTTAAATCAGACCAAAACCCTAACATTTAACCCTAACCATAATCCCTAATGCTAACCCTAAGCCTTAACCCTTTACCCTAATCCTATCCCTTAAGCCTAACCCTAACCCTAATTCCTAACCCTAACCATAATCCCTAACCCTAACCCTAACACTAACCCTAACTCTGAATCTAACCCTAGCCCCTAAACCAACACTAACCCCTAACCCCTAACCCTAACACTAACACTAACTCCTAATTTCTAACCCCTGAACCACACTCGAACCCTAACCCCTAACCCCAAACAATTAACCATAACCATAACCCTAATTCTCACACTTCCTCCATTTTCAGAGTTCACCAAGCCTACAATAGAGCCATGCCATGAGTGAGAAGAGGCTCCGCCTGAGTCCTGCATGTAGGTCTGGGCCCAAGGCCCAGGTACGATGGTGTGGTGTCAAGGGGACCAATTCTGCACCCTTCTCACCATAGATTAAACAGGTCCTGTGCCCTTAAACTAACCGCTAAATCTAAGCCCTAACACTAAACCTAAACGCTAACCCTAAACCTAAGCCCTTATCCTAATGCCCAACACTAACACCAAACACTCACCCTAAACCTAACCCGTAACCCTAACCCCTAAACGTAACCCTAACCATGCACCCTATATCTAACCCTAACCCCTAACCCTAACCATAACACTTAACTCTAACCCTAAACTAACATAAACCCTTAACACTAAACCTAATCCCTAACCCTCATGCTTAACCCTAACCGTTAATCCTCACACTTACCTTTAAACCTAACCCTAATTGTAATCTTTAACTCTAAACCTAACACTTAAACCTTAACCTGTACCAAAACCTATCCCCTAAACTGAACCCTAACACTAAACCTTAACGCTAAACCTAACTGTAACTGTTAAACCTAACACTGACCTTTAACTCTGACCCTAAACCTAACCCCTAACCCTAAGGCATCACCTTAACACTAAACTTCATCCCTAATTCTAACCATAATCCTAACCCTAAATCTAATTCTCAGACTTTTTCTTTCTCAGAGTTTAGAAAGCCTATAATCCTCCCATGCCATGTGTGAAAGGAGGCCCTGCCACTGTGTCCAGGGGCCAATACCCAGCATACGATAGAGTGATTTCCCGGCGAATATGCTAGCCCCCTAACCTCTCCGCCTAGTGCAGACAAGGCACGTGCCCTAAGCATAAACACAACCCCTAACCAATAACCCTAACCATAACTGTTAACTCTCACCCTAACATTTAACCCTGACACTAACCCTAACCCGTAAACCTATCCCTAAACCTTTACCCAAAGCCTAAGCCTTAACTCTAACACTATCATTTAACCCTAGCCCTAACCCCTAAATGTTACACTAACCATGAACCCTAAGCCTAACCGTAACCCCTAACACTAACCATAACACTTAACTGTAACCCTAAACCTAACAAGACCCCTTAACCCTAACACTAACCCCTAACCCTAGCCCTTAAACTTAACCCTAAACTTTTACCCTCACACTAACCTTTAACACTAACCATAATGCTAATCTTTAACCCTAAACCTAACACTTAACTCTTACCCTGTACGAAACCCTAACCCCTGACCTTAACCCTGACAATAAACCTTAACCCTAAACCTAACTTTAACCGTTAAAACTAACACTAACCTTAACCCTAACTCTATCCCTAACCCTTAACCCTAAGCCCTCACCCTAACACTAATCGTCATCCCTAATCCTAACCATAATCCTATCCCTAAATCTTAATCTCAGACGTCTTCCTCTCTCAGAGTTTAAAAAGCCCTCACCCTAAAATTTAACCCTAAACCTAACTGTAACTGTTTAAACTAACACTAATCTTTAACCATAACCCTAACCCTTAACCTGAACCCTAAGCCAAACTCTTAACCCTAATCCTATCCCTTAACCCTAACTCTAATCCCTAACTCGAACGCTAACACTAACCCCAACCCTAAACCTAACCCTAGCCCCTAACCCAACCCTCACCCCAACCCCTAACCCTAACACTAACCCTAACCCCTAATGCCTAACCCCTAACCCTCATTTGAACACTCTCTCCTAAACCCAAATCCCTAACCCTAACCATAACCCTAATTCTCACACTTCTTCCATTCTAAGAGTTAACCAAGCCTACAATACAACCATGCCATGCATGAGAACAGGCTCCCCCTGATTCCTGCATGTACATCTGAGCCCAAGGCCCAGGGTACAATGCTGTGGTGTCTCAGCGACCGATTCCACACCCTTCTCACCATAGATTAAACAGGTCCTCTGACCTTAAACTAATCGCTAAATCTAAGTCCTAACACTAACCCCTACCCTAAACAGAAACCCTGACCCAAACTCCCTTCACTAACACTATACCCTTACACCAAACCTAACCCCTAAACCTAACCCCTAAACATAACCTTAACCATGAACCCTAAACCTGAACCTAAACCCTAACACTTAAGTGTAACCCTAAACCTAACACGAACCCCTAATCCTAACCCTAAACCCTACCCCTAACCCTTCACCTTAACCCTAACCGTTAACCCTCAGCTAACCCTTAAACCTAACACTAATCCTAATCTTTACCCCTAAGCCGAACACTTAACCCTAACCCTGTACCAAACCCTAATCCCTAACACTAAGCCCTCTCCCTAACACTAAACTTCATCCCTAACCCTAACCGTAATCCTAACCCTAAATCTAATTCTGAGACTTCTTGCTTTCTCAGAGTTTAGAAAGCCTACAATCCTCCCATGCCATGCATGAAAGGAGGCTCTGCCACTGTGCCCTGCATGAAACCCAGAGGCCCATACCCAGCATATGATAGAGTGGGTTCCTGGTGACAATCCCAGCCTCCGAGCCCCCCCACCTAGTGAAGACAGGGCCTGTGCCCTAAGCATAAACACTGCCCCTAACCCATAACCATAACCCTGATCATAACATCTGACCCTGATCCTATTGCTCACCTTAACATGTAAAACTCACCATAACCCTAACCCTAACCCCTTATCCTAACGTTAATGAATAATACTTACCCTGAGGACAACACCTATCCCATAATTCTAACCCTAACTCTTATTCATAACTGTAAAACCTAATACCTAATTGTAAGCTTCTAACCCTAAATTTAACCCTACCAACAGCCCTAACACTAACCCTAACCCTAACCCTTGATCCTTAAGCCTAAACGCTAACCCTAACCCTAACCCTAAGTATAAACTCTACCCCTCACCCATAACCCTAACCCTGAACATAAAACCTAACCCTGATCCTATTGCTCACCTTAACACGTAAAGCTCACCGTAACACTAACTTTAACCGCTTACCCTAACTTTAAGCATAAAACTGACCCTGAGACCAACCCCTATGCCATAATTCTAACCCTAACTCCTTACCATAACCATAACACCTAATCCCTAACCCTAATTCTAAACTGCTAAACCTAACCTTAAGCCTACAAAAAACCTTAACGGTAACACTAACCCTAACACCTAATCCTAACCCTGTGCCTGAAAATAAACCTAACCCTTAACCTTTAACCCTAATGCTAACCCATAACCCTAACCATAACACTTTACTCTAACCCTAAATCTAACACGAACGCTTAACACTAGCCCTAAACCCTAACCCTAACCCTTAAACACAAACCTAACCATTAACACTCACACTAACCGTCAACCCTAATCCGAATTCTAATCTTTAACCCTAAACCTAACACTTAACCCTAACCCTGTACCAAACCCTAACCCCTAACCATAACCCTCACCCTAAAACGTAACCCTAAACCTAACTGTAACCGTTAAACCTAACTCTAACATTTAACCTTTACTCTACCCATAATCCCTAGCCCTAATCCCTCACCCTAGCACTAACCTCATTCCTAACCCTAACTATAATCCTAACCCTAAATCTAATTATCAGACTTCTTGCTTTCTCAGCGTTAGAAAGCCTACAATCCTCCCATGCCATGAATAAAAGGAGGCTCTACCACTGTGTCCTGCCGGAAACCCCAGTGCCCATACTCAGCATACACTAGAGTGGGTTCCCGACGACAATCGCAACCCCAAACCCCTCCCCCCCTGCCTAGTGCAGACAGGGCCCGAGTCGTAAGCATAAACCCTACCCCTCACCCCTAACCATAACCCTGAACATAACACCTGACCCTGATCCCATTGCTCACCTTAAAATGTAAATCTCACCATAACCCTAAATTTAACCCCTTATCATAACGTTAATGCATAACACTTACCCTGAGAACAACTCCTATCTCTGAATTCTAACCCTAACTCCAAGCCATAACCATAACACCTAATCCCTAATGCGAATTCTAAACTGCTAACCCTAACCTTAAACCTACCATCAAACCAAACATTACCCTAGCCCCTAACTTTAAAACTATGCCTAAAAATAACCCTAACACTTCACCCTTAATCCTAACCCCTAACTCTAACCCTAACCCTACCCCTAAGACCCTAACCATAACCCTAACTGTTAACCCTCACCCTAACACGTAACCCTGAACTTAACCCTAAACCTTAACACTAACCCTTAACCCTAACCCTAAGCCAAACCCTTAACCATAATCCTATCCTTTAACCCTAAACGCTAACCCTAATATTAACCCCAACCCTAAACCTAACCCTAGCACCCTAACCCAAACCCAACAACTAACCCCTATCCCTAACACTAACCCTAACTCCTAATCCCTAGGACCTAACCCTGACTCGAACCATAATCCCAAACTCCAAACCCCTAACCCAAACCCTAACCCTGATTCTCACACTACTTCCATTCTCAGAGTGAAGCAAGCCTACAATACAGCTATACTATGCGTGAGATGAGGCTCCACCTGAGTCCTGCATGTAGGTCCTTTCCCAAGGATCAGGGAACGATTTTGTGCTTTCGTGGAGACTCCGACAGCACCCTTCTCACCGTAAATAAAACAGGTCCTGTGCCCTTAAACTAAAAGCTAAATCTCAGCCCTAACACTAACACTAACCCCTAACGGTAAACATAAGCTCCGACCGTAACGCTGAACACGAACTCTAAAACCTTACCCTAAACCTAAGCCCTAACCCTAACACTAACCCCTAAACATAACACTAACCATGAACCCTAAACCTAACCCTAACCATAACACTTAACGCTAACCCTAAAGCCTACACGAAGACTTATTCCTAACACTAACAAAAACCCTAGCCCTTAGTCTTGATCCTTATCATTAACCCTCACACTAGCCCTTAACCCTAACCCTAATCCTAATCTTTAACCCTAAAGCTAAAACTTAAGCCTAACACTGTACCAAACACTAAACCTTAACCTTAACCCTAACCCTAAAACATAACCATAAACCTGACTGTAACGGTTAAACCTAACACTAACCTTTAACCCTAACCACTGACCTTCAGAACGCACCCTAACACTAACCTTCATCCCTAAACATTACCATAAACCTACCCCTAAATCTAATTCTCAGACTTCTTGCTTTCTCAGAGTTTAGAAAGCCTACAATTCTCCCATGTCATGAGTAAAAGGAGGCTCTGCCACTGTGTCCTGCAAGAAACCCGGGGGCCCATAACTAGTGCATGATAGAGCGGGTTCCCAGTGGCAATCCTAGTCCCTAACCCCCCCCTCCTGGTGAAGACAGGGCCCGTGCGCTAAGCAAAAACACTATCCCTAACAGATAACCCTAACTCCAAACATAAAACCTAAGCCTGATCCTGTTGCTCACCTTAAAACATAAACCTAACCATAACACTAATTTATCCCCTTATGTTAACGTTAATGCATAGCACCCAAAGAAGAAGCCCTATCCCATAATTCTAAACCTAACCCCTAGCCATAACCATAACACCTCATCCATATTCTAAAGTGCCAACCGTAAACTTCAACCTACCATCAACCCTAACCCTAACCCTAACCCTTAACCCTAAGCCCTCACCCTAACACTAATCTTCATCCCTAAACCATGCCGTAATCCTAACCCGAAATCTAATTCTCAGACTTCTTGCTTTCTCAGAGTTTTGAAAGCCTACAATCCTACTAAGCCATGCATGAAAGCCCGCTCTGCGACAGTGTCCTGCAGGAAACCAGAGGCCCATACACTGCATACGATAGAGTAGGTTACCAGCGACCATCACAGACCCCTATCTTTGCCTCCTAGTGCATACAGGGCCCGTGCCCAGAGCATAAACCCTACCCCTCACCCATAAGACTAACCCAGAACATAACACCTAACCCTGATCATACTGCTCACCTTAAGAGGTAAAGCTCACCATAACCCTAACTTTAACACCTTATCTTAACGTTAATGCATGACACCCTGAGAAAAAGCACTATACTGTAATTCTAACGCTAACTCCTAGCCATAACCATAACACCTGATCCCGAATTCTGAAACGCCAACCCTAACCTTAACCCTACCAACAACACTAACACTAACCCTAACACCTTACCCTAACCCTACGCATAAAAATAACCCTAACCGTTGATCCTTAGTCATAACCCCTAACCTTAACCCTAACACTTAACCCTAATCCCAAGCCTAACCATTAAACATAACCCTAACACTTAACCTTAAACCTAACCTTTACCTTAATGCCTAGAGATCTAACCCTAACACTGACTTACAGTTAACACTAACCCTAACCCCCTAATGTTAACCTTAAACCTGAACCATAAACCTAACCCTTAACCCTAATCCTATCCCTAACCCCCTAACCCTATCCCTAACTGTTAACCCTCACCCTAACCCTTAACCGTGACCCCAACCCTAAACCTGAACCCTTACCCTAAGCCTAACCCTTAACCCTAACCCTATCCCTTAACCCTAACGCCTAACCCTAACGCTAACTCCAAACCTAAACCTTACCCTGGCCCCCTAAACCAGAGTTAACACCTAACCCGTAACACTAACTCTAACCCTAACCACTAATCCCTAGCACCTAACCCTGACTCCAAGCCTAACCCCTAACTCGAAACCCCTAACCCCAACCCTAACCCTAATTCTCACACTACTTCCATTCCCGAGTGAAGCAAGCCTACAATACAGCCATGCCATGTGTGAGATGAGGCTCCGCCTGAGTCCTGCATGTAGATCTTGTCCCAGGGCCCAGGGAATGATGTTGTGCTTTCGTGATGACTCCGACCGCACCCCTCTCACCGTAGATTAACCAGGTCCTGTGCCCTTAAACTGACCGATAAATCTAAGCCCTACCACCAACCCTAACCCCTGACCCTGAACCTAAGCCCCGAGCCTAAAGTCCAACACTAACTCTAAACCCTTACCCTAAACCTAATCCTTAACCCTAATGCTAACCCCTAAACGTAACCCTAACCGTGGACAGTAAACAAACCCTAACCTCTAACACAAACCCTAACACATAACTCGAACCCTAAAGCTAACCCTAACCCTTAACCCTAAACCTAAACCCTAACCCTAACTCTTAACCTTAACCCTAACTGTTAACTCTCACGCTAACCTTTAATCCTAACCCTAATCCTAATCTTCAACCGTAAACCTAACACTTAACCCTAACCCTGTACCTAACCCTAACCCTATACCAAACCCTAACCCCTCATCTTAACCCTAACCGTAAACCTCAACCCTAAACCGAACTGTATCCGTTAAACCTAAGAGTAACCTTTAACCCTAACCCTAATCCCTAACCCTAAGCCCTCACCCTAACACTAAACTTCATCCTTAACCCTAACCATAATCCTAACCCTAAATCTAATTCTCAGACTTCTTGCTTTCTTAGAGTTTAGAAAGCCTGCAATCCTCCCATGCCATGCGTGAAAGGAGGCTCTACCACTGTGTCCTGCATGAAACCCACGGGCCCATACCCAGAGTACGATACAGTGGGATCCTGGTGACAATCCCAGTCCCCTAACCTCCCCCCACCCCCGCCTAAGGCAGACAGGGCCCGTGCGCTAAGCATAAACAATACCTGTAACAGATATCCCTCACCGTGAACATAACACCTAACCCTGTTCCTATTTCTCCCCTTAACACGTAAACCTCACCGTGAGCCTAACTTTAACCTCTTATCCTAACGTTAGTGAATAACCCATTCCCTGAGAACAACCCCTATCCCATAATTCTAACCCTATCTCCTAGTCGTCACTGTAACACCTAATCCCTAACCCTAATTCTAAACCGCTAACTCTAACCGTAACCCTGCCTACAACCCTAACACTGACAGTAACCCTTACTTCTAACCCCAACGCTATGCCTAACAAAAACCCTTAACCCTTCACCCTAACCCCTAAGCCTTACCCTAACCCTTAACGCTAATCCTAATCCTATCCATTCAACCTAACCCTAGCTCTTAAAGCTAACCCTAAACCTTACCCTCACGACTAGACCTAACGCTGACACTAACCTAACACCTAACCCTAACCATAACCCCTACAGCTAACCTTAACCCTGAACCCTAAACCTAACCCTAACACTGAACCCTCACTATATCCCCAACCTCTAAGCCTAATCCTAACCGTTAACCCTCACCCTAACACTTAAACTGGACCATAACACTAAACATTAACCCTAACACTAAACTTTAACCCTAAACCTGAGCCCAACCCTTAACGCTAATCCTATCCTTTTACCCTAAACCTAACTCCTAAACCAAACCCTAACACTAACCCCAATCCTAATTCTAACCATACCCCTTCATAAAACACTAACTCCTAACCCTAACACTTACCAAAAACCCTAATCGCTAATCCCTAACACTAACGCTTAACCTTTACCGTAACCGTTAACCCTCACCCTAACCCTTAACGCTGACCCTAACCTTAACCTTTAATCTAAGCCTGACCCTTAACCCTAACAGTAAGGAAAACCCTCACGCCAACCTTATCCCTTATCCCTAACCCTAACACTACAGCTAAAAATAACCCTAACCTTGGATCCTTAAACCTAACCCCTAACACTTACTTTAACCCCAAACCCTAACCCTAATCCTAAGCATTAAACCTAACCCTATCTCTTAACCCTTACTCTAACGCCTAGATCTAACCCTAAAATCTAACCTACCACCTAATCCTAACCTTAAGCCCTAATGCTAACTCTAACCCTGAACCCTAAACCTACCCGTAAACCCTTAACACTAACCCTATCCATAAACCTTAACCCTGACCCTAACCATTACCCGCACCCAAGCATTTAACCCTGACCCTAACCCTAATCCTTAACGATAAACTTAACACTAAACCCCAACCCTAAGCCCAACACTTAACCCTAAACCTGACCCTTGACCCCTAACCCTAAACCTAAGCCTAACCCCAACCTGAACCCTTAATCTTGACCCTTACCCTTAACCCTCGCACTAACCCTACTCCTAATCTTTATCCATGAAGCTAACACTGAAGCCTACCCCTGTGCCAAACGCTAAACCCAAACCTTAAACCGAACCCTGAGACTTAACCGTAAACCTAACTGTAACTGTTAAACCTAACACTAACCTTTAACCCCAACCCCTAACCCAAGACCCCACCCTGACACTAATCTTCATCCCTAAACATTACCAGAATCCTACCCCTAAATCTAATTCTCAGAGTTCTTGCTTTCTCAGAGTTTAGAAAGCCTACAATCCTCCCATGCCATGAGTAAAAGGGGGCTCTGCCACTGTGTCTTGCATGAAACCCAGGAGCCCATACCCAGCGTACGATAGAGTGTGTTCCCGGGGACAATCCCATCCCCCTAACCCCAGCCCCCCGCCCAGTGCAGACAGGGCCCGTACGCTAAGTATAAACACTACCCCTAACAGATAACCCTCACCCTGAACATAACACCAAACCCTGATCCTATTGCTCACCTTAAAAAATAAACCTCCCCGTAACCCTAACTTAGCCCCTTAACTTAACGTGAATGCATAACACCTTGAGAAGAAGCCCTATCCCGTAATTCTAATCCTAAACCATAGTCATAACCGTAACACCTCATCCCTAATTCTAAAACGTCAAACCTAACCTTCACCCTACCAGCAACCCTAACCCTAACCCTAACCCCTAACCCTAAGCTCTCACCCTAACCACTAATCTTCATCCCTAAACCGTGCCGTAATCCTAACCCGAAATCTAATTCTCAGACTTCTTGCTTTCTCAGAGTTTTGAAAGCCTACAATCCTACTAAGCCATGCATGAAAGCCGGCTCTGCCACAGTGTCCTGCATGATACCCAGAGGCCCATACACTGCGTGCGATAGAGTGGGTTCCCAGCGACCATCACAGACCCCTAACTTCGCCTCCTAGTGCATACAGGGCCCGTGCCCTAAGGATAAACCCTACCCCTCACCCATAACCCTAACCCAGAACATAACACCTAACCCTGATCCTACTGCTCACCTTAACAGGTAAAGCTCACCGTAACCCTAACTTTAACCCCTTATCTTAACGTTAATGCATGACACCCTGAGAACAAGACCTATACCGTAAATCTAACGCTAACTCCTAGCCATAACCATAACACCTAATCCCTAATTCTGAAACGCCAACCCTAACCTTAACCCTACCAACAACACTAACATTAACCCTAACCCCTTACCCTAACCCTACGCCTAAAAATAACCCTAACCTTTGATCCTGAGTCATTACCCATAATCTTAACCCTAACCCTCAACCCTAATCCCAATCCTTAACCATTAAACTTAACCCTAACTCTTAACCCTAACCCTGACCTTTACCCTAATGCCTAGAGATCTAACCGCAACACTGACCTACAGTTACACTAACCCTACCCTCTAACGCTAACCTTAAACCTGAACCATAAACCTAACCCTTAACACTAACCCTCTCCCTAACCCCCTTACCCTAACTCTGTTAACCCTAACCCTCAACCCTGACCCTAACCTTAAACCTTAATCCTAACCATGCGTGAGATGAGCCTCTGCCTTTGTCCTGCGTGACAGTTCAAGCCCAACACCCAGGGTACGATGAAGTGGGGACACAGCCTTGCTCCACACCCATAGTGCCCCGTACGTTAGACAGGGCCCGTGCCCTAACACACACCGTTAAACGTAAGCCCTAACCCTATCACTAAACCAAACCCTTCGTAAGCCCTGAATCTAACTCCTAACAGTAACCCTAATCCCTGACCCTTACTCTTGCCTCTCACCCTAAACCTAAACCCAACCACTAAACATAATCCTAATCTCTAACCCTAACAGTAATCCTAACCCTAATTCTAAGCTAAAACTCTAACCCCTAAATCTAATCCTAGTCCCTAACACCTAACCTTACCCTAAACCGAATTCCAATTCTCAGACTTTTTCAATTCAAAAACTTAAAAAAGCCTAGAATCCACCAATGCCGTGTCTGAGATGAGCGTCCGCCCCTATGTCCTGCATGACAGGCAGGCGCCAATGCCCAGGGTACTATGGAGTGGAGTCCTGGGGTCTGTAGGCTTGCTAAACTCCAGTTTGGAAGAATTGCTATAGTCATATATAGGGATGCTTACATTTACTTATAGAAAGCAACTATTGATGTGTGATTTGTAGGCTTGCCTTACTCTAGTTTGGATGAAGAAGCTGAATCATGTATAGGAATATTAGCTTTGAGTTAGAGGAAGCATCTATGGGGGGTGCTTTTTTGGCTTGTTAAACTCTGGTTTGGAAGAAGTTCGAGAGTCTTATATAGGAACGATATCATTCATTCAGAGAAAGCAATTATAGGGAGTTGGTTTGTAGGCTTGCTAAGCTCTAGTTTGGAGGAAGGCGAGAGTCATATATAGAACGCTTACGTTCACATAAAGCGTCTACGGGGGGACGGATTCTAGGCTTCCTAAACTCTAGCTTGGAAAAAGAGGACAGTTATGTATAGGAACTCTCGGCGGGGGATTTGTAGCATTGCTAAAATCTTAGATTGGAAAAGTTGCGAGAGTCATACATAGGAATGTTAACATTCACTCAATGAAAGCAACTATAAGGGGTGCTTTCCAGGCTGGCTACACTCTAATTTGGAAAAAGTGCGACAGTCATATATAGGAAGGCTTATATTCACTCAGACAAAGCAATTATGTGTAGGTGTATAGTAGGCATGCTAACTCTAGTTTGGAAAATTTCGAGAGCCATGTATAGGAAAGCATACAGTAACTTAGAGAAAGCAACGAACAGGGGTGGAGTGTAGGCTTTCTAAACTCTAGTTTGGAGGAAGTGCCATAGTCATATATAGGAACGCTTAAATTCGTTCAGAGAAAACAGCTGTCGGGGATTGGTTTGTAGACTTATTCAACTCTAGTTTGGAAGAAGTGCGAGAGACATATATAGGAATGTTTACATTGACTCAAAGAAAGCAACTATGGGGGAGTGTTATTTTGGCATGCCAGATGTTAGTTAAGAAGAAGTACAAGACTCATATATAGGAACGCTTACATTCACACAGCGAGAGCAACTACGGAGTAGTGTCAGGTAGACATGTTAAAGTCTAGCTTGGGAGAAGTTCCAGAGTCCTATATAGGAAAGGTAACAGCCACTTTGAAAAAGCAAGTCTTGGCGGGTGGTTTGTAGGCCTGCAAAACCCTGTTTTGGTTGAAGTGTGAGAGTCATATATGAGAACGCTTACATTCACTCAGAGAAAGCAATGATGGGGTTGTTTGTAGGCTTACTAAACTGCAGTTTGGAAGAAGCAGGAGAATCACATATAGGAGCACATACATTTTGACGCACTGAAAGTAACTATGGGGTGGTGTTTTATAGGCATGCTAAACTCTAGTTTGGACGAAGTTTGAGAATCACATATAAGAAAGCTTAGAGTCACTTAGAGAAAGCAAATCTCTGGGTGTGGAATGTAGGCCTGCTAAACTCTATTTTGGTTTAAGAGTGAGAGTCATATATGGGAAGGCTTACATTCCCTCAGAGAAAGCAACGACGGCGTGGTGGTTTGTAGGCATACTAAACTCTAGTTTGGAAGAAGTAGGAGAATGATATATGGGAACGCTTACATTCGCGTAGAGAAAGCAATTATGGGGTGGCGTTTTTGTAGCCATGCTAATCTCTAGTTTGGAAGAAGTTAAGGAGTAATATATAGGAAAGGGTACAGTCATAGAAACCAACTCTCGGGGGATGTTTTGTACACCTGCAAAACTCCAGTTTGGAAGTGGGAGAGAGTCATATTGGGGACCGCGTGCATTCACTCAGAGAAATCAACGATGGGATTGTGATTTGTAGGCATAGTCAACTCTAGTTTGGAAGAAGTACGAGAATCGTATATAGGAAAGCTTACCTTCACGCAGAGAAAGCAACTATGGAGTGATGTTTGTATGCCTACTAAAATATAGTTTGGAGGAAGTTCGAGAGCCATATCTGGGAAGCTTACAGTCACTTAGAGAAAGCAACCCTAGGGGGTGTTTCGTAGGCCTGCTAAACTCTATTTTCAATGAAGTGTTAGAATAATATATGGGAACTCAGTGAAAGCAACGTTGTGGTTGTGGTTCCTAGAAGAAGCAAGAGAATCACATGTAGAACCGCTTACATTCCGGCACCGAATGCAACTATGGGGTGGTGTTTTGTAGGCTTGCAAAACTCTAGTTTGGACGAAGTTTGAGAGTCATATATAGGAAAGTTTACAGTCACGTAGAGAAAGCAACTCTCTGGGTGTGGAATGTAGAGTTATTTTGGTTGAAATAGAGTTATTTTGGTTGAAATGTGAGAGTCATATATGGGAACGCTTACATTCACTCAGAGAAAACAACGTTTGGGTGGTGGTTTGTAGGGCATACTAAACTGTAGTTTGGAAGAAGTACGAGAGTCCTATATAGGAACACTTACATTCACACAGAGAAAGCACTTATGGCGTCAGGTTTTGTAGGCATGCTAAACTGTAGTTTGGAAGAAGTTGGAGAACCTTATACAGGAAAGATTACCGTCACCCAGGGAAAGCAACACTCGGGAGATTTTTTTGTACACATGCTAAACTCTAATTTGGATGAAGTGTGAGAGTCAAACATGGGACCGCTTACATTCCCTCAGAGAAACAACACTGGGGTGGTTTTTGTAGGCATACTAAATAGTTTGGAAGAAGTACGAGAATGATATTTGGGAACGCTTACATTCACACAGAGAAAGCAACTACGTGGTGGAGTTTTGTAAGCATGCTATAGTTTGGAAGAAGTTCCAAACCTGAACAGTCATTTAGAGAAAGCAACTCTTGGTGGGTGATTTTTAGGTCTGCTAAATTGTATTTTGAAAGAAGTACCAGAGTGATATATACTAATGCTTACATTCATGCAAAGAAAAAACCATGGGGTGATGTTTTGTGGGCATGTTAACCTGTAGTTTGGAAGAAGTTGGAGAGTCTTATTTAGGAAAGCTTACAGTCACCTAGAGAAAGCAATTCTCGGGAGAGCCTTTCTTGGCCTGCTAAACTCTACTTTGCATCAATTGTGAGAGTCAAACATGGGAATGCTTTCATTCATTCAGAGAACGCAACGTTTGGGTGGTGGTTTGTAGGCATTCTAAACTGTATTTTGGAGGAAGTACGAGAGTCATGTATATGAACGCTTACATTCATGCAGAGAAAGCAACTGTGGGGTGGTTTCTAGGCATGCTAAACTCTAGTTTGGACGAAGTTTGACAATCACATATAAGAAAGCTTAGAGTCGCTTAAAGCAAATCTCTGGGTGTGGAATGTAGGTGTGCCAAACTCTATTTTGGTTTCAGAGTGAGAGTCATATATGGGAAGGCTTACATTCACTCAGAGAAAGCAACGATGGTGTGGTGGTTTGTAGGCATACTGAACTCTAGTTTGGAAGAAGTAGGAGAATGATATATGGGAACGCTTACATTCATGCAGAGAAAGCAATTATGGGGTGGCTTTTTTGTAGCCATGCAAATCTCTATTTTGCAAGAAGTTAAAGAGTAATATATAGGAAAGCGTACCGTCATTTATAGAAACCAACTTTCGGGGGATGATTTGTAGGCCTGCAAAACTCTACTTTGGAAGAAGGGGGAGAGTCATATGGGGGACTGGGTATATTTACTCGGAGAAATCAACGACGGGGTTGTGGTTTGTAGGCATACTAAACTCTAGTTTGGAAGAAGGACGAGAATCATTTATAGGAACGCTTACATTCATGCAGAGAAAGCAACTATGGAGTGATGTTTGTATGCCTACTAAACGATAGATTGGAGGATGTTCGAGAGTCATATCTGGAAAGCTTACAGTCATTTAGAGAAAGCAACTCTCTGGGGGTGGTTCGTAGGCCTGCTAAACTCTATTTTCAATGAAGTGTTCGAATCATATACAGGAACGCTTACATTCACTCAGAGAAAGCAACGTTGGGGTGGCCGTTTTTGAGCATACTAAACTCTACTTTGGAAGAGGTACAAGAGACATACATAGGAACGCTTACATTAACACAGAGAAAGCAAATACGGGGTGCTGTAGTGCAGGCATGCTAAACTATAGATTGGAAGAAGTTCGAAAGCTGACAGTCACTTAGAGAAAGCAACTCTTGGCGGGTGATTTTTAGGTCTGCTAAATTGTATTTTGAAAGACGTACAAGAGTTATATACACAAACGCTTACATTTATGCAGAGAAAGAAACTATGGGGTGATGTGTTGTTGGCATGCTAAACTGCAGTTTGAAAGGACTTCCAGAGTGTTATATAGGATAGCTACAGTCACCTAGAGAAAACAACACTCGGGACAGCTTTGCAAGCCTCTAAACACTAATTAGCAGCAATTGTGAGAGTCAAATATGGGAAAGCTTACATTCACGGAGAGAACACAACGTTTGGGTGGTGGTTTGTAGGCATAATAACTGTAGGTCGGAAGAAGTAGGAGAGTCATATATATGAACAGTTACATTCACGCAGAGAAAGAAACTGTTGGGTGGTGTATGTACGCATGTTAATCTATACTTTGGAGGAAGTTTGAGAGTCATATCTGGGGAAAATTACAGTCACATAGCTAAATCAACCATCGGGGACTGGTTTGTAGGTCTGCTAAATTCTATTTTGGAAAAAGTGATTCATATAAGGGAATGCTTATGTTCACTCAGAGAAAGCAACGATGCGGTGGTGTACTGTTGGCATGCTAAACTTTAGTTTGGAAGAAGTTCGAGAGTTTTACATAGGAAAGCTTACATTCACCTAGAGAAAGCAACTCTCAGGATGTGGTTTATAGGCCTGGTGAACTCTAATTTGGATCAAGTGTGAGAGTCATACATACGAGTTCCAAAATACAGTTTAGTATGCCTACAAACCACCAGCCTAACATTGCTTTCTCTGAGTGGATATAGGCCTTCCCTTATATGAATCTCGGACTGCTTTCAAAATGCAATTTGCCGGACCTACAAAACACCGCCCGAGAGTTGCTTTCTCTCACTATAAGCTTTCCTATATATGACTTTGGGACATAGTTTAGCATGCCAACAAAAGGCCACCCCATAGTTTGCGTGAATGTAAGCGTTCCTATGCATCACGCTCGTACTTCTTCCAAAGTATAGTACACCTACCAACCACCTCCCCAACGTTGCTTTTTCTGAGTGAATGTAAGCATTCTTTTATTCTCGTACTTCCTCCAAACTCCAGTTTAGTGTGACTAAAAATCACCACCGCAACCTTGCTTTCTCTGAGTGAATGTTAGCGTTCCCATTTAAGATTCACACTTCATCCAAAATAGAATTTGGCAGAACTACAAACCGGCCCCCAAGGGTTGCTTTCTCTGTGAGACTGTAAGCTTTCCTATTACTCTTAACTTCTTCGCAACTAGAGATTTGCATGCCTACAAAACACCACCCCATAGTTGCCCTCTCTGCGTGAATGTAAGCACTCATATATATGACTCTGCTACTTCTTCCAAAATACAGTTTAGTATGCTTACAAACAACCAACCAAACGTTGCGTTCTCTCAGAGAATGTTAGCGTTCCCAAGTATGACTGTTCCAAATGATGCAAAGTAGAGTTTAGCAGGCTTACAAACTATCTCTCGAAAGTTGCTTCCTCTGGGGGACTGTAAGCTTTCCTATAAAAGACTGTCGAACGTCTTCGAAACTACATTTCAGCACGCCAACAAAACATAACCACATAGTTTCTTTCTCAGCATAAATATAAGCGATTTTATATATGACTCTTGTACTTCTATCAAAATACAATTTAGCAGACCTCAAAATCAACCGCCAAGAGTTGCTTTCTCTAAGTCACTGTCAGCTTTCGAACTTCCTCCAAATTATATTTTATCATGCCTACAAAACACCACCCCATAGTTGCTTTTTCTGCGTCCATATAATCGTTCATATATATGACTCTCGTACTTCTTCCAAACTGGAGTTGGTATACCTACAAACCGGCACCCAAATTTACCTTTCTCTGAGTGAATGAAGCGTATCCATGTATGCCTCTTTCACTTCATCCAAATTAGAGTTTAGCGGCCCACAAACCACCTCCTGTGAGTTGCTTTCTCTAGGTGACTGTAAACTTTCCTATATAAGACTCTCGAACTTCTTCCAAACTACAGTTTAGCATGCCAACAATACAGCGCCCCATCGTTGATTTCTCTGAGTGAACATAAGCGTTCCCATATATGACTCTCACTCTTCTTCCAAAATAGAATTTAGCAGACCTACACAACACCCGATGGTTCCAATTCTCTAGGTGACTTTAATTTTTCCCACATATGACTCTCGAACTTTCTCCAAACTAGATTATGATGATTACATAGACCACCCCACAGTTGCTTTCTCTGCGTGAATGTAACCGTTCATATATGACTCTCCTACTTCTTTTGAACTACAGCATTTATTCCTACAAACCATCACGACAACGTTCTTTCTGTGAGTGAATGCAAGCGTTCTCACACTTCATCCAAATTACAGTTTAGCAGACCTACCAACAAACTACAGAGATTTGTTTTTCTCTGTGTCACTGTAATCTTTCCTATGTAAGGCTCTCGAACTTCTTCCAAACCACAGTTTAGCATGCCAACAAAATACGATCACAGAGTTGCTTTCTCTGCGTGAATGTAAGCATTCGTATATATGACTCTCCTACTTCCTCCAAAATACAGTTTAGAATGCTTACAAACCACCACCCAAACGTTGCGTTCTCTGAGTGAATGTAAGCGTTCCCATGTTTGACTCTCACAATTGATGCAATCTAGAATTCAGCATGCTTAGAAACAATCTCCCGAGAGTTGCTTTCTCTGGGTGACTGTAAACTTTCCTATGTAAGACTCGCGAACTTCTTCCAAACTACAGTTTAGCATGCCAACAAAACACCGCCCCATAGTTGATTTCTCTTCGTGATCATAAGCGTTCCCATATATGACTCTCATTCTTCTTTCAAAATAGAATTTAGCAGATCTACAAAATGGCCCCCGATGGTTGCTTTCTCTAAGTGACTGTAATTTTCCCCAGATATGACTCTCGAAATTCCTCCAAACTACAGATTAGCATGCATACATACGCCACCCAACAGTTGCTTTCTCTGCGTGAATGTAACCGTTCATATATGACTCTCCTACTTCTTCCGAACTACAGTTATTATGCCTACAAACCACCACCCAAACGTTGTGTTCTCTGAGTGAATGTAAGCGTTCCCATGTTTGACTCTCACAATCGCTGCTTGTTAGAGTTTAGCAGGCTTGCAAAGCTCTCCTGAGTGTTGCTTTCTCTAGGTGACTGTAAGCTATCCTACATAACACTCTCGAACTTCTTCCAAACTGCAGTTTAGCATCCCCACAACACATCACCCCATAGTTTCTTTCTACGCATGAATGTAAGCGTTTGTATATAAGACTCTGACACGTCTTTCAAAATACAATTTAGCAGACTTAAAAAATCACCCGCCAAGAGTTGCTTTCTCTAAGTGACTGTCAGCTTTCGAACTTCTTCCATTCTATAGTTTAGCATGCCTGCACTACAGCACCCCGTGTTTGCTTTCTCTGTGTTAATGTAAGCGTTCGTATTTATGTCTCTTTTACCTCTTCCAAAGTAGAGTTTAGTATGCTCACAAACGGCCACCCCAACGTTGCTTTCTCTGAGTGAATGTAAGTGTTCCTGTATATGATTTTAACACTTCATTGAAAATAGAGTTTAGCAGGCCTACGAACCACCCCCTGAGAGTTTCTTTCTCTAAATGACTGTAAGCTTTCCAGATATGACTCTCGAACATCCTCCAAACTATAGTTTAGTAGGCATACACACATCACTCCATAGCTGGTTTGTCTGCGTGAATGTAACCGTTCATATATATGACTTTCCTACTTCTTCCGAACTACAATTAAGGCCACAAACTGCAACCCAAACCTTGCGTTCTGAGTGGATGTAAACCTTCCCATACTTGACTTTAAGAGTTGGTGCAAATTACCAGGCTTAGAAATCATCTCCCAAGAGTTGCTCTCTAGGTGACTGTAAGCTTTGCTATATAAGATTCTAAACTTCCTCCAAACTATAGTTTAGTAGGCATACAAACCTCACACCATAGTTGCTTTCTCTGCATGAATGTAAGCGTTCCTATATATGATTCTCGTACTTTCTCCAAACTAGAGTTTAGTATGCCTACAAAACACAACCCCATCCTCGATTTCTCTGAGTCAATGTACGTGGTCCCCAATATGACTCTCCCACTTCTTCCAAAGTAGAGTTTTGCAGGCCTACCCTTCATCCCCCGAAAGTTGGTTTCTATAAATGAGTGTACGCTTTCCTATATAACTTCTTCCAAACTAGAGAATAGCATGGGTACAAAAAAGCCACCCCATAATTGCTTTCTCTGCATGAATGTAAGCGTTCCCATATATCATTTTCCTACTTCTTCCAAACTAGAGTTTAGTATGCCTACAAACCACCACACCATCGTTGCTTTCTCTGAGTGAATGTAACCCTTTCCATATATGACTCTCAATCTAAACCAAAATAGAGTTTAGCACGCCTACATTCCACACCCAGAGATTTGCTTTCTCTAAGTGACTCTAAGCTTTCTTATATGTGATTCTCAAACTTCGTCCAAACTAGAGTTTAGCACGCCTAGAAAACACCACCCCACAGTTCCTTTCTCTGCATGAATGTAAGCGTTTGAATATATGACTCTGGTACTTCTTTCAAAATACAATTTAGCAGACCTAAAAATCCACTGCCAAGAGTTGCTTTCTCTAAGTGACTGTCTGCTTTCGAACTTCTTCCAAACTATATTTTAGCAGGCCTACAAAACACCACCCCATAGTTGCTTTCTCTGCGTCCATATAAGCGTTCATATATATGACTCTAGTACTTCTTCCAAACTGGAGTTAGTATACCTACAAACCGGCACCCCAATTTACCTTTCTCTGAGTGAATGAAGCGTATCCATGTATGCCTCTTTCACTTCATCCAAATTAGAGTTTAGCGGCTTACAAACCACCTCCTGTGAGTTGCTTTCTCTAGGTGACTGTAAACTTTCCTATATAAGACTTTCGAACTTCTTCCAAACTACAGTTTAGCATGCCAACAATACAGCGCCCCATCGTTGATTTCTCTGAGTCAACATAAGCGTTCCCATATATGACTCTCACTCTTCTTCCAAAATAGAATTTAGCAGACCTACACACCAGCCCCCGATTGTTCCTTTCTCTATGTGACTCTAATTTTCCCCAGATATGACTCTCGAACTTCCTCCAAACTACAGATTATGATGATTACCTACGCCACCCCACAGTTGCTTTCTCTGCGTGAATGTAACCGTTCATATATGACTCTCCTACTTCTTCGAACTACAGTTGTTATTCCTACAAACCACCACGACAAAGTTCTTTCTCTGAGTGAATGCAAGCGTTCTCACACTTCATCCAAATCACAGTTTAGCAGACCTACCAAGAAACTACAGAGAGTTGTTTTCTCTGTGTCACTGTAATCTTTCCTATATAAGGCTCTCGAACTTCTTCCAAACCACAGTTTAGCATGCCAACAAAATACGACCACAGAGTTGCTTTCTCTGCGTGAATGTAAGCATTCATATATATGACTCTCCTACTTCCTCCAAAATACAGTTTAGAATGCTTAAAGACCAGCCACCCAAACGTTGCGTTCTCTGAGTGAATGTAAGCGTTCCCATGTTTGACTCTCACAATTGCTGCTAATTAGTGTTTAGAGGCTTGTAAAGCTGTCCCGAGTGTTGCTTTCTCTAGGTGACTGTAAGCTATCCTATATAACACTCTCGAACACCTTCCAAACTGCAGTTTAGCATCCCCACAACACATCACCCCATAGTTTCTTTCTCTGCGTGAATGTAAGCGTTTGTATATGACTCTGGTACGTCTTTCAAAATACAATTTAGCAGACCTAAAAATCACCCGCCAAGAGTTGCTTTCTCTAAGTGACTGTCAGCTTTCGAACTTCTTCTAATCTATAGTTTAGCATGCCTGCACTACAGCACCCCGTATTTGCTTTCTCTGTGTTAATGTAAGCGTTAGTATTTGTCTCTCGTACCTCTTCCAAAGTAGAGTTTAGTATGCTCAAAAACGGCCACCCCAACGTTGCTTTCTCTGAGTGAATGTAAGCGTTCCTGTATATGATTCGAACACTTCATTGAAAATAGAGTTTAGCAGGCCTACGAACCACCCCCAGAGAGTTGCTTTCTGTAAATGACTGTAAGCTTTCCAGATATGACTCTCGAACATCCTCCAATCTATCGTTTAGTAGGCATACAAACATCACTCCATAGTTGCTTTCTCTGCATGAATGTAAGCGTTCCTATATATGATTCTCGTCCTTCTTCCAAACTAGAGTTTAGTATGCCTACAAACCACAACCCCATCGTTGATTTCTCCGAGTGAATGTACCCAGTCCCCCATATGATTCTCCCCCTTCTTCCAAAGTAGAGTTTTGCAGGCCTACAAACCATCCCCCGAAAGTTGGTTTCTATAAATGACGGTACGCTTTCCTATATATTACTCTTTAACTTCTTGCAAAATAGAGATTAGCGTGGCTACAAAAAAGCCACCCCATAATTGCTTTCTCTGCATGAATGTAAGCGTTCCCATATATCATTCTCCTACTTCTTCCAAACTAGAGTTCAGTATGCCTACAAACCACCACACCATCGTTGCTTTCTCTGAGTGAATGTAAGCCTTCCCATATATGACTCTCACTCCGAAACCAAAATAGAGTTTAGCACGCCTACATTCCACACCCAGAGATTTGCTTTAAGCGACTCTAAGCTTTCTTATATGTGATTGTCAAACTTCGTCCAAACTAGAGTTTAGCATGCCTAGAAAACACCACCCCAGAGTTGCTTTCTCTGCATGAATGTAAGCGTTTGAATATATGACTCTGGTATTTCTTTCAAAATACAATTCAGCAGACCGAAAAATGAACCGCCGAGAGTTGCTTTCTCTGACTGTCTGCTTTCGAACTTCTTCCAAACTATATTTTAGCAGGCCTACAAAACACCACCCCATAGTTGCTTTCTCTGCGTCCATATAAGCGTTCATATATATGACTCTAGTACTTCTTCCAAACTGGAGTTAGTATACCTACAAACCGGCACCCCAATTTACCTTTCTCTGAGTGAATGAAGCGTATCCATGTATGCCTCTTTCACTTCATCCAAATTAGAGTTTAGCGGCTTACAAACCACCTCCTGTGAGTTGCTTTCTCTAGGTGACTGTAAACTTTCCTATATAAGACTCTCGAACTTCTTCCAAACTACAGTTTAGCATGCCAACAATACAGCGTCCCATCGTTGATTTCTCTGAGTCAACATAAGCGTTCCCATATATGACTCTCACTCTTCTTCCAAAATAGAATTTAGCAGACCTACACACCAGCCCCCGATTGTTCCTTTCTCTATGTGACTCTAATTTTCCCCAGATATGACTCTCGAACTTCCTCCAAACTACAGATTATGATGATTACCTACGCCACCCCACAGTTGCTTTCTCTGCGTGAATGTAACCGTTCATATATGACTCTCCTACTTCTTCGAACTACAGTTGTTATTCCTACAAACCACCACGACAAAGTTCTTTCTCTGAGTGAATGCAAGCGTTCTCACACTTCATCCAAATCACAGTTTAGCAGACCTACCAAGAAACTACAGAGAGTTGTTTTCTCTGTGTCACTGTAATCTTTCCTATATAAGGCTCTCGAACTTCTTCCAAACCACAGTTTAGCATGCCAACAAAATACGACCACAGAGTTGCTTTCTCTGCGTGAATGTAAGCATTCGTATATATGACTCTCCTACTTCCTCCAAAATACAGTTTAGAATGCTTAAAAACCAGCCACCCAAACGTTGCGTTCTCTGAGTGAATGTAAGCGTTCCCATGTTTGACTCTCACAATTGCTGCTAATTAGTGTTTGGAGGCTTGTAAAGCTGTCCCGAGTGTTGCTTTCTCTAGGTGACTGTAAGCTATCCTATATAACACTCTCGAACACCTTCCAAACTGCAGTTTAGCATCCCCACAACACATCACCCCATAGTTTCTTTCTCTGCATGAATGTAAGCGTTTGTATATGACTCTGGTACGTCTTTCAAAATACAATTTAGCAGACCTAAAAATCACCCGCCAAGAGTTGCTTTCTCTAAGTGACTGTCAGCTTTCGAACTTCTTCTAATCTATAGTTTAGCATGCCTGCACTACAGCACCCCGTGTTTGCTTTCTCTGTGTTAATGTAAGCGTTCGTATTTATGTCTCTTTTACCTCTTCCAAAGTAGAGTTTAGTATGCTCACAAACGGCCACCCCAACGTTGCTTTCTCTGAGTGAATGTAAGCGTTCCTGTATATGATTTTAACACTTCTTTGAAAATAGAGTTTAGCAGGCCTACGAACCACCCCTGAGAGTTTCTTTCTCTAAATGACTGTAAGCTTTCCAGATATGACTCTCGAACATCCTCCAAACTATAGTTTAGTAGGCATACACACATCACTCCATAGCTGGTTTGTCTGCGTGAATGTAACCGTTCATATATATGACTTTCCTACTTCTTCCGAACTACAATTAAGGCCACAAACTGCAACCCAAACCTTGCGTTCTGAGTGGATGTAAACCTTCCCATACTTGACTTTAAGAGTTGGTGCAAATTATCAGGCTTAGAAATCATCTCCCAAGAGTTGCTCTCTCTAGGTGACTGTAAGCTTTGCTATATAAGATTCTAAACTTCCTCCAAACTATAGTTTAGTAGGCATACAAACCTCACACCATAGTTGCTTTCTCTGCATGAATGTAAGCGTTCCTATATATGATTCTCCTACTTTCTCCAAACTAGAGTTTAGTATGCCTACAAAACACAACCCCATCCTCGATTTCTCTGAGTCAATGTACGTGGTCCCCAATATGACTCTCCCACTTCTTCCAAAGTAGAGTTTTGCAGGCCTACCCTTCATCCCCCGAAAGTTGGTTTCTATAAATGAGTGTACGCTTTCCTATATAACTTCTTCCAAACTAGAGATTAGCATGGGTACAAAAAAGCCACCCCATAATTGCTTTCTCTGCATGAATGTAAGCGTTCCCATATATCATTTTCTTACTTCTTCCAAACTAGAGTTTAGTATGCCTACAAACCACCACACCATCGTTGCTTTCTCTGAGTGAATGTAACCCTTTCCATATATGACTCTCAATCTAAACCAAAATAGAGTTTAGCACGCCTACATTCCACACCCAGAGATTTGCTTTCTCTAAGTGACTCTAAGCTTTCTTATATGTGATTCTCAAACTTCGTCCAAACTAGAGTTTAGCACGCCTAGAAAACACCACCCTACAGTTCCTTTCTCTGCATGAATGTAAGCGTTTGAATATATGACTCTGGTACTTCTTTCAAAATACAATTTAGCAGACCTAAAAATCCACCGCCAAGAGTTGCTTTCTCTAAGTGACTGTCTGCTTTCGAACTTCTTCCAAACTATATTTTAGCAGGCCTACAAAACACCACCCCATAGTTGCTTTCTCTGCGTCCATATAAGCGTTCATATATATGACTCTAGTACTTCTTCCAAACTGGAGTTAGTATACCTACAAACCGGCACCCCAATTTACCTTTCTCTGAGTGAATGAAGCGTATCCATGTATGCCTCTTTCACTTCATCCAAATTAGAGTTTAGCGGCTTACAAACCACCTCCTGTGAGTTGCTTTCTCTAGGTGACTGTAAACTTTCCTATATAAGACTCTCGAACTTCTTCCAAACTACAGTTTAGCATGCCAACAATACAGCGCCCCATCGTTGATTTCTCTGAGTCAACATAAGCGTTCCCATATATGACTCTCACTCTTTTTCCAAAATAGAATTTAGCAGACCTACACACCAGCCCCCGATTGTTCCTTTCTCTAAATGACTCTAATTTTCCCCAGATATGACTCTCGAACTTCCTCCAAACTACAGATTATGATGATTACCTACGCCACCCCACAGTTGCTTTCTCTGCGTGAATGTAACCGTTCATATATGACTCTCCTACTTCTTCGAACTACAGTTGTTATTCCTACAAACCACCACGACAAAGTTCTTTCTCTGAGTGAATGCAAGCGTTCTCACACATCATCCAAATTACAGTTTAGTAGACCTACCAACAAACTACAGAGAGTTGTTTTCTCTGTGTCACTGTAATCTTTCCTATATAAGGCTCTCGAACTTCTTCCAAACCACAGTTTAGCATGCCAACAAAATACGATCACAGAGTTGCTTTCTCTGCGTGAATGTAAGCATTCGTATATATGACTCTCCTACTTCCTCCAAAATACAGTTTAGAATGCTTACAAACCACCACCCAAACGTTGCGTTCTCTGAGTGAATGTAAGCGTTCCCATGTTTGACTCTCACAATTGATGCAAATTAGAGTTTAGCACGCTTAGAAACAATCTGCCGAGAGTTACTTTCTCTAGGTGACTGTAAGCTTTCTTATATAAGACTCGCGAACTTCTTCCAAACTACACTTTAGCATCCCAACGAAACACTGCCCTATCGTTGATTTCTCTGAGTGAACATAAGCGTTCCCACATAGGAATTTCACTCTTCTTCCAAAATAGAATTTAGCAGATCTACAAAGCGGCCCCCGATTGTTGCTTTCTCTAAGTGCCTGCAATTTTCCCCACATACGACTCTCGAACTTCCTCCAAAGTATAGACTAACATGCGTACATACACCACCCAACAGTTTCTTTCTCTGCGTGAATGTAACCGTTCATACATATGACTCTCCTACATCTTAGGGTAAAGGTTAAGCGTTAGGGTTAGGGATTAGTGATTAGGGTTTTTGGTTAGTGTTAGGGTTAGCGGTTAGGAGTTAGTGTTTTATGAAGGGGTATGGTTAGAATTAGGATTGGGGTTAGAGTTAGGGTGAGGTATAGGGGTTAGGTTTAGGGGTTAGTTTTAGGATAAAAGGATAGGATTAGGGTTACGGGTTGGGCTTAGGTTTAGGGTTAAAGTTTACTGCTAGGGTTAGGGATAGGGTTCAGGGTTAGCTTTAGGGGTTCTGGTTAGGGTTAGGTGTTAGGTTAGTGTCAGGGTTAGGTCTAGTCGTGAGGGTAAGGTTTAGGGTTACCTTTAAGAGCTAGGGTTAGGTTTAATGGTTAGGATTAGGATTAGGGTTAAGGGTTAGGGTAAGGCTTAGGGGTTAGGGTGAAGGGTTAGGGTTTTTATTAGGCATAGCGTTGGGGTTAGAAGTAAGGGTTACTGTCAGTGTTAGGTTGTAGGTAGGGTTACGGTTAGGGTTAGCGGTTTAGAATTAGGGTTAGGGATTAGGTGTCACAGTGATCACTAGGAGATAGGGTTAGAATTATGGGATAGGGGTTGTTCTCAGGAAATGCGTTATGCATTAACGTTAGGATAAGAGGTTAAAGTTAGGCGCACGGTGAGGTTTACGTGTTAAGGGGAGAAATAGGAACAGGGTTGGGTGTTACGTTCAGGGTTAGGGTTATCTGTTAAAGGTATTGTTTATGCTTAGCGCACGGGCCCTGTCTGCATTAGGCGGGCGGGGGGAGTTTAGGGGGCTGGGATTGTACCCGGGAACCCACTCTATCATACTCTGGGTATGGGCCCGTGGGTTTCATGCAGGACACAGTGGTAGAGCCTCCTTTCACGCATGGCATGGGAGGATTGCAGGCTTTCTAAACTCTAAGAAAGCAAGAAGTCTGAGAATTAGATTTAGGGTTAGGATTATGGTTAGGGTTAAGGATGAAGTTTAGTGTTAGGGTGAGGGCTTAGGGTTAGGGATTAGGGTTAGGGTTAAAGGTTACTCTTAGGTTTAACGGTTACACTTTGGTTTAGGGTTGAGGTTTACGGTTAGGGTTAAGATGAGGGGTTAGGGTTTGGTACAGGGTTAGGGTTAAGTGTTAGGTTTAGGGTTGAAGATTAGGATTAGGGTTAGGATTAAAGGTTAGCGTGAGAGTTAACGCTTAGGGTTAAGGTTAAGAGTTAGGGTTTAGGGTTAGGGTTAGGGTTAGTTTTAGGGTTAGAGTTATGTGCTATGGTTTGTGTTAGAGGTTAGGGTTAGGTTTACTGGTGACGGTTAGGGTTACGTTTAGGGGTTAGCATTAGGGTTAGGGTTAGGGTTAAGGGATAAGATTAGGGATAAGTGTTGGGCTTAGGGTTAGGGTTTAGTGTTAGGGTTATCATTAAGGATTAGGGGAAGGGTCAGGGTTAAATGCTTGGGTTCGGGTAATGGTTAGGGTCAGGGTTAAGGTTCACGGATAGGGTTAGTGTTAAGGGTTACGGGTAGGTTTAGGGTTCAGGGTTAGAGTTAGCATTAGGGCTTAAGGTTAGGATTAGGCGGTAGGTTCGATTTAGGGTTAGATCTAGGCGTTAGGGTAAGGGCTAGCGTTAGGGTTAAGAGATAGGGTTAGGTTTAATGCTTAGGATTAGGGTTAGGGTTTGGGGTTAAAGTAAGTGTTAGGGGTTAGGTTTAAGGATCAAAGCTTAGGGTTATTTTTAGCTGTAGTGTTAGGGTTAGGGATAAGGGATCCCATTAGCATTAAGGGTCTTCCTTACTGTAGGGTTAAGGGTTAGGCTTAGAGTTAAAGGTTAAGGTTAGGGTCAGTGTTAAGATTTAGGGTGAGGGTTAAAGGTTAGGGTAAAGGTTAAGCGTTAGGGTTAGGGATTAGTGATTAGGGTTTTTTGTTAGTGTTAGGGTTAGCGGTTAGGAGTTAGTGTTTTATGAAGGGGTATGGTTAGAATTAGGATTGGGGTTAGAGTTAGGGTGAGGTATAGGGGTTAGGTTTAGGGGTTAGTTTTAGGGTAAAAGGATAGGATTAGGGTTACGGGTTGGGCTTAGGTTTAGGGTTAAAGTTTACTGCTAGGGTTAGGGATAGGGTTCAGGGTTAGCTTTAGGGGTTCTAGTGAGGGTTAGGTGTTAGGTTAGTGTCAGGGTTAGGTCTAGTCGTGAGGGTAAGGTTTGGGGTTACCTTTAAGAGCTAGGGTTAGGTTTAATGGTTAGGATTAGGATTAGGGTTAAGGGTTAGGGTAAGGCTTAGGGGTTAGGGTGAAGGGATAGGGTCAAGGGTTAGGGTTTTTGTTAGGCATAGCGTTGGGGTTAGATGTAAGGGTTACTGTCAGTGTTAGGGTTGTAGGTAGGGTTACGGTTAGGGTTAGCGGTTTAGAATTAGGGTTAGGGATTAGGTGTCACAGTGATGACTAGGAGATAGGGTTAGAATTATGGGATAGGGGTTGTTCTCAGGAAATGGGTTATGCATTAAGGTTAGGATAAGAGGTTAAAGTTAGGCGCACGGTGAGGTTTACGTGTTAAGGGGAGAAATAGGAACAGGGTTGGGTGTTATGTTCAGGGTTAGGGTTATCTGTTAAAGGTATTGTTTATGCTTAGCGCACGGGCCCTGTCTGCATTGGGCGGGCGGGGGGAGTTTAGGGGGCTGGGATTGTACCCGGGAACCCACTCTGTCATACTCTGGGTATGGGCCCGTGGGTTTCATGCAGGACGCAGTGGTAGAGCCTCCTTTCACGCATGGCATGGGAGGATTGCAGGCTTTCTAAACTCTAAGAAAGCAAGAAGTCTGAGAATTAGATTTAGGGTTAGGATTATGGTTAGGGTTAAGGATGAAGTTTAGTTTTAGGGTGAGGGCTTAGGGTTAAGGATTAGGGTTAGGTTTAAAGGTTACCCTTAGGTTTAACGGTTACACTTTGGTTTAGGGTTGAGGTTTACGGTTAGGGTTAAGATGAGGGGTTAGGGTTTGGTACAGGGTTAGGGTTATGTGTTAGGTTTAGGGTTGAAGATTAGGATTAGGGTTAGGATTAAAGGTTAGCGTGAGAGTTAACGCTTAGTGTTAAGGTTAAGAGTTAGGGTTTAGAGTTAGGGTTAGGGTTAGTTTTAGAGTTAGAGTTATGTGCTATGGTTT
>NW_027183079.1:30000-40000 GCF_041146395.1 Eulemur rufifrons | reverse complement strand
GTTAGGGTAAAGGTTAAGCGTTAGGGTTAGGGATTAGTGATTAGGCTTTCTGGTTAGTGTTAGGGTTAGCGGTTAGGAGTTAGTGTTTTATGAAGGGGTTTGGTTAGAATTAGGATTGGGGTTAGAGTTAGGGTGAGGTATAGGGGTTAGGTTTAGGGGTTAGTTTTAGGGTAAAAGGATAGGATTAGGGTTACGGGTTGGGCTTAGGTTTAGGGTTAAAGTTTACTGCTAGGGTTAGGGATAGGGTTCAGGGTTAGCTTTAGGGGTTCTGGTTAGGGTTAGGTGTTAGGTTAATGTCAGGGTTAGGTCTAGTCGTGAGGGTAAGGTTTAGGGTTAGCTTTAAGAGCTACGGTTAGGTTTAATGGTTAAGATTAGGATTAGGGTTAAGGGTTAGGGTAAGGCTTAGGGGTTAGGGTGAAGGTTTAGGGTTTTTGTTAGGCATAGCGTTGGGGTTAGAAGTAAGGGTTACTGTCAGTGTCAGGGTTGAAGGTAGGGTTATGGTTAGGGTTAGCAGTTTAGAATTAGGGTTAGGGATTAGGTGTCACAGTGATGACTAGGAGATAGGGTTAGAATTATGGGATAGGGGTTGTTCTCAGGAAATGGGTTATGCATTAACGTTAGGATAAGAGGTTAAATTAGGCGCACGGTGAGGTTTATGTGTTAAGGGGAGAAATAGGAACAGGGTTGGGTGTTATGTTCAGGGTTAGGGTTATCTGTTAAAGGTATTGTTTATGCTTAGCGCACGGGCCCTGTCTGCATTGGGCGGGCGGGGGGAGTTTAGGGGGCTGGGATTGTACCCGGGAACCCACTCTATCATACTCTGGGTATGAGCCCGTGGGTTTCATGCAGGACGCAGAGGTAGAGCCTCCTTTCACGCATGGCATGGGAGGATTGCAGGCTTTCTAAACTCTAAGAAAGCAAGAAGTCTGAGAATTAGATTTAGGGTTAGGATTATGGTTAGGGTTAAGGATGAAGTTTAGTGTTAGGGTGAGGGCTTAGGGTTAGGGATTAGGGTTAGGGTTAAAGGTTACTCTTAGGTTTAATGGTTACACTTTGGTATAGGGTTGAGGTTTACCGTTAGGGTTAAGATTAGGGGTTAGGGTTTGGTACAGGGTTAGGGTTAAGTGTTAGGTTTAGGGTTGAAAATTAGGATTAGGGTTAGGATTAAAGGTTAGCGTGAGAGTTAACGCTTAGTGTTAAGGTTAAGAGTTAGGGTTTAGGGTTAGGGTTAGGTTTAGGGTTAGTTTTAGGGTTAGAGTTATGTGATACGCTTTGTGTTAGAGGTTAGGGTTAGGTTTACTGGTCATGGTTAGGGTTACGTTTAGGGGGTAGCATTAGGGTTAAGGTTAGGGTTAAGGGATAGGATTAGGGATAAGTGTTGGGCTTAGGGTTAGGGTTTAGTGTTAGGGTTAGCATTAAGGATTAGGGTTAGGGTCAGGGTTAAATGCTTGGGTGCGGGTAATAGTTAGGGTCAGGGTTAAGGTTCACGGATAGGGTTAGTGTTAAGGGTTACGGGTAGGTTTAGGGTACAGGGTTAGAGTTAGCATTAGGGCTTAAGGTTAGGATTAGGCGGTAGGTTAGACTTAGGGTTAGATCTAGGCGTTAGGGTAAGGGCTAGCGTTAGGGTTAAGAGATAGGGTTAGGTTTAATGCTTAGGATTAGGGTTAGGGTTTGGGTTTAAAGTAAGTGTTAGGGGTTAGGTTTAAGGATCAAAGGTTAGGGTTATTTTTAGCTGTAGTGTTAGGGATAGGGATAAGGGATCCCATTAGCATTAAGGGTCTTCCTTACTGTAGGGTTAAGGGTTAGGCTTAGAGTTAAAGGTTCAGGTTAGGGTCAGTGTTAAGATTTAGGGTGAGGGTTAACGGTTAGGGTAAAGGTTAAGCGTTAGGGTTAGGGATTAGTGATTAGGGTTTTTGGTTAGTGTTAGGGTTAGCGGTTAGGAGTTAGTGTTTTATGAAGGGGTATGGTTAGAATTAGGATTGGGGTTAGAGTTAGGGTGTGGTATAGGGGTTAGGTTTAGCGGTTAGTTTTAGGGTAAAAGGATAGGATTAGGATTGCGGGTTGGGCTTAGGTTTAGGGTTAAAGTTTACTGCTAGGGTTAGGGATAGGGTTCAGGGTTAGCTTTAGGGGTTCTGGTTAGGGTTAGGTGTTAGGTTAGTGTCAGGGTTAGGTCTAGTCATGAGGGTCAGGTTTAGGGTTACCTTGAAGAGCTAGGGTTAGGTTTAATGGTTAGGATTAGGATTAGGGTTAAGGGTCAGGGTAAGGCTTAGGGGTTACGGTGAAGGGGTAAGGTTTTTATTAGGCATAGCGTTGGGGTTAGAAGTAAGGGTTACTGTCATTGTTAGGGTTGTAGGTAGGGTTACGGTTAGGGTTAGCGGTTTAGAATTAGGGTTAGGGATTAGGTGTCACAGTGATGACTAGGTGATAGGGTTAGAATTATGGGATTGGGTTGTTCTCAGGAAATGGGTTATGCATTAACGTTAGGATAAGAGGTTAAAGTTAGGCGCACGGTGAGGTTTACGTGTTAAGGGGAGAAATAGGAACAGGGTTGGGTGTTACGTTCAGGGTTAGGGTTATCTGTTAAAGGTATTGTTTATGCTTAGCGCACGGGCCCTGTCTGCATTAGGCGGGCGGGGGGAGTTTAGGGGGCTGGGATTGTACCCGGGAACCCACTCTATCATACTCTGGGTATGGGCCCGTGGGTTTCATGCAGGACACAGTGGTAGAGCCTCCTTTGACGCATGGCATGGGAGGATTGCAGGCTTTCTAAACTCTAAGAAAGCAAGAAGTCTGAGAATTAGATTTAGGGTTAGGATTCTGGTTAGGGTTAAGGATGAAGTTTAGTGTTACGGTGAGGGCTTAGGGTTAGAGATTAGGGTTAGGGTTAAAGGTTACTCTTAGGTTTAACGGTTACACTTTGGTTTCGGGTTGAGGTTTACGGTTAGGGTTAAGATGAGGGGTTAGGGTTTGGTACAGGGTTAGGGTTAAGTGTTAGGTTTAGGGTTGAAGATTAGGATTAGGGTTAGGATTAAAGGTTAGCGTGAGAGTTAATGCTTAGGGTTAAGGTTAAGAGTTAGGGTTTAGAGTTAGAGTTGCGGTTAGTTTTAGGGTTAGAGTTATGTGCTATGGTTTGTGTTAGAGGTTAGGGTTAGGTTTACTGGTCACGGTTAGGGTTACGTTTAGGGGGTAGCATTAGGGTTATGGTTAGGGTTAGGGTTAGGGGATAGGATTAGGGATAAGTGTTGGGCTTAGGGTTAGGGTTTAGTGTTAGGGTTAGCATTAAGGATTAGGGTTAGAGTCAGGGTTAAATGCTTGGGTGCGGGTAATGGTTAGGGTCAGGGTTAAGGTTGACGGATAGGGTTAGTGTTAAGGGTTACGGGTAGGTTTAGGGTTCAGGGTTAGAGTTAGCATTAGGGCTTAGGTTAGGATTAGGCGGTAGGTTAGACTTAGGGTTAGATCTAGGCGTTAGGGTAAGGGCTAGCGTTAGGGTTAAGAGATAGGGTTAGGTTTAATGCTTAGGATTAGGGTTAGGGTTTGGGGTTAAAGTAAGTGTTAGGGGTTAGGTTTAAGGATAAAAGGTTAGGGTTATTTTTAGCTGTAGTGTTAGGGTTAGGGATAAGGGATTCCATTAGCATTAAGGGTCTTCCTTACTGTAGGGTTAAGGGTTAGGCTTAGAGTTAAAGGTTAAGGTTAGGGTCAGTATTAAGATTTAGGGTGAGGGTTAACGGTTAGGGTAAAGGTTAAGCGTAAGGGTTAGGGATTAGTCATTAGGGTTTTTGGTTAGTGTTAGGGTTAGCGGTTAGGAGTTAGTGTTTTATGAAGGGGTATGGTTAGAATTAGGATTGGGGTTAGAGTTAGGGTGAGGTATAGGGGTTAGGTTTAGGGGTTAGTTTTAGGGTAAAAGGATAGGATTAGGGTTTCGGGTTGGGCTTAGGTTTAGGGTTAAAGTTACTGCTAGGGTTAGCGATAGTGGTCAGGGTTAGCTTTAGGGGTTCTGGTTAGGGTTAGGTGTTAGGTTAGTGTCAGGGTTAGGTCTAGTCGTGAGGGTAAGGTTTAGGGTTAGCTTAAGAGCTAGGGTTAGGTTTAATGGTTAGGATTAGGATTAGGGTTAAGGGTTAGGGTAAGGCTTAGGGGTTAGGGTGAAGGGTTAGGGTTCTTGTTAGGCATAGCGTTGGTGTTAGAAGTAAGGGTTACTGTCAGTGTTATGGTTGTAGGTAGCTTTACGGTTAGGGTTAGCGATTTAGAATTAGGGTTAGGGATTAGGTGTCACAGTGATGACTAGGAGATAGGGTTAGAATTATGGGATAGGGGTTGTTGTCAGGAAATGGGGTGTGCATTAACGTTAGGATAAGAGGTTAAAGTTAGGCGCACGGTGAGGTTTACGTGTTAAGGGGAGAAATAGGAACAGGGTTGGGTGTTATGTTGAGGGTTAGGGTTATCTGTTAAAGGTATTGTTTATGCTTAGCGCACGGGCCCTGTCTGCATTAGGCGGGCGGGGGGAGTTTAGGGGGCTGGGATTGTACCCGGGAACCCACTCTATCATACTCTGGGTATGGGCCCGTGGGTTTCATGCAGGACACAGTGGTAGAGCCTCCTTTCACGCATGGCATGGGAGGATTGCAGGCTTTCTAAACTCTAAGAAAGCAAGAAGTCTGAGAATTAGATTTAGGGTTAGGATTCTGGTTAGGGTTAAGATTGAAGTTTAGTGTTAGGGTGAGGGCTTAGGGTTAGGGATTAGGGTTAGGGTTAAAGGTTACCCTTAGGTTTAACAGTTATACTTTGGTTTAGGGTTGAGGTTTACGGTTAGGGTTAAGATGAGGGGTTAGGGTTTGGTACAGGGTTAGGGTTAAGTGTTAGGTTTAGGGTTGAAGATTAGGATTAGGGTTAGGATTAAAGGTTAGCGTGAGAGTTAACGCTTAGGGTTAAGGTTAAGAGTTAGGGTTTAGGGTTAGGGTTAGGGTTAGGGTTAGTTTTAGGGTTAGAGTTATGTGCTATGGTTTGTGTTAGAGGTTAGGGTTAGGTTTACTGGTCACGGTTAGGGTTAAGTTTTGGGGTTAGCATTAGGGTTAGGGTTAGGGTTAAGGGATAGGATTAGGGATAAGTGTTGGGCTTAGGGTTAGGGTTTAGTGTTAGGGTTAGCATTAAGGATTAGGGTTAGGGTCAGGGTTAAATGTTTGGGTGTGGGTAATGGTTAGGGTCAGGGTTAAGGTTCACGGATAGGGTTAGTGTTAAGGGTTACGTGTAGGTTTATGGTTCAGGGTTAGAGTTAGCATTAGGGCTTAAGGTTAAGATTAGGCGGTAGGTTAGATTTAGGGTTAGATCTAGGCGTTAGGGTAAGCTCTAGCGTTAGGGTTAAGAGATAGGGTTAGGTTTAATGCTTAGGATTAGGGTTAGGGTTTGGGGTTAAAGTAAGTGTTAGGGGTTAGGTTTCAGGATCAACGGTTAGGGTTATTTTTAGCTGTAGTGTTAGGGTTAGGGATAAGGGATCCCATTAGCATTAAGGGTCCTCCTTCCTGTAGGGTTAAGGGTTAGGCTTAGGGTTAAAGGTTAAGGTTAGGGTCAGTGTTAAGATTTAGGGTGAGGGTTAACGGTGAGGGTTAACGGTTACGGTAAAGGTTAAGCGTTAGGGTTAGGGATTAGTGATTAGGGTTTTTGGTTAGTGTTAGGGTTAGCGGTTAGGAGTTAGTGTTTTATGAAGGGGTATGGTTAGAATTAGGATTGGGGTTAGAGTTAGGGTGAGGTATAGGGGTTAGGTTTAGGGGTTAGTTTTAGGTTAAAAGGATAGGATTAGGGTTACGGGTTGGGCTTAGGTTTAGGGTTAAAGTTTACTGCTAGGGTTAGGGATAGGGTTCAGGGTTAGCTTTAGGGGTTCTGGTTAGGGTTAGGTGTTAGGTTAGTGTCAGGGTTAGGTCTAGTCGTGAGGGTAAGGTTTAGGGTTAGCTTTAAGAGCTAGGGGTAGGTTTAATGGTTAGGATTAGGATTAGGGTTAAGGGTTAGGGTAAGGCTTAGGGGTTAGGGTGAAGGGTTAGGGTGAAGGGTTAGGGTTCTTGTTAGGCATAGCGTTGGGGTTAGATGTAAGGGTTACTGTGAGTGTTAGGGTTGTAGGTAGGGTTACGGTTAGGGTTAGCGGTTCAGAATTAGGGTTAGGGATTAGGTGTCACAGTGATGACTAGGAGATAGGGTTACAATTATGGGATAGGGGTTGTTCTCAGGAAATGGGTTATGCATTAACGTTAGGATAAGAGGTTAAAGTTAGGCGCACGGGGAGGTTTACGTGTTAAGGGGAGAAATAGGAACACGGTTGGGTGTTATGTTCAGGGTTAGGGTTATCTGTTAAAGGTATTGTTTATGCTTAGCGCACGGGCCCTGTCTGCATTAGGCGGGCGGGGGGATTTTAGGGGGCTGGGATTGTACCCGGGAACCCACTCTATCATACTCTGGGTATGGGCCCGTGGGTTTCATGCAGGACACAGTGGTAGAGCCTCCTTTCACGCATGGCATGGGAGGATTGCAGGCTTTCTAAACTCTAAGAAAGCAAGAAGTCTGAGAATTAGATTTAGGGTTAGGATTCTGGTTAGGGTTAAGGATGAAGTTTAGTGTTAGGGTGAGGGCTTAGGGTTAGGGATTAGGGTTAGGGTTAAAGGTTACTCTTAGGTTTCACGGTTACACTTTGGTTTAGGGTTGAGGTTTACGGTTAGGGTTAAGATGAGGGGTTAGGGTTTGGTACAGGGTTAGGGTTAAGTGTTAGGTTTAGGGTTGAAGATTAGGATTAGGGTTAGGATTAAAGGTTAGCGTGAGAGTTAACGCTTAGGGTTAAGGTTAAGAGTTAGGGTTTAGGGTTAGGGTTAGGGTTAGGGTTAGTTTTATGGTTAGAGTTATGTGCTATGGTTTGTGTTAGAGGTTAGGGTTAGGTTTACTGGTCACGGTTAGGGTTACGTTTAGGGGGTAGCATTAGGGTTAGGGTTAGGGTTAAGGGATAGGTTTAGGGATAAGTGTTGGGCTTAGGGTTAGGGTTTAGTGTTAGGGTTAGCATTAAGGATTAGGGGTAGGGTCAGGGTTAAATGCTTGGGTGCGGGTAATGGTTAGGATCAGGGTTAAGATTCACGGATAGGGTTAGTGTTAAGGGTTACGGGTAGGTTTAGGGTTCAGGGTTAGAGTTAGCATTAGGGCTTAAGGTTAGGATTAGGCGGTAGGTTAGATTTAGGGTTAGATCTAGGCGTTTGGGTAAGGGCTAGCGTTAGGGTTAAGAGATAGGGTTAGGTTTAATGCTTAGGATTAGGGTTAGGGTTTGGGGTTAAAGTAAGTGTTAGGGGTTAGGTTTAAGGATCAAAGGTTAGGGTTATTTTTAGCTGTAGTGTTAGGGTTAGGGATAAGGGATCCCATTAGCATTAAGGGTCTTCCTTACTGTAGGGTTAAGGGTTAGGCTTAGAGTTAAAGGTTAAGTTTAGGGTCAGTGTTAAGATTTAGGGTGAGGGTTAACGGTTAGGGTAAAGGTTAAGCGTTAGGGTTAGGGATTAGTGATTAGGGTTTTTGGTTAGTGTTAGGGTTAGCGGTTAGGAGTTAGTGTTTTATGAAGGGGTATGGTTAGAATTAGGATTGGGGTTAGAGTTAGGGTGAGGTATAGGGGTTAGGTTTAGGGGTTAGTTTTAGGGTAAAAGGATAGGATTAGGGTTACGGGTTGGGCTTAGGTTTAGGGTTAAAGTTTACTGCTAGGGTTAGGGATAGGGTTCAGGGTTAGCTTTAGGGGTTCTGGTTAGGGTTAGGTGTTAGGTTAGTGTCAGGGTTAGGTCTAGTCGTGAGGGTAAGGTTTAGGGTTACCTTTAAGAGCTAGGGTTAGGTTTGATGGTTAGGATTAGGATTAGGGTTAAGGGTTAGGGTAAGGCTTAGGGGTTAGGGTGAAGGGTTAGGGGTTTTATTAGGCATAGCGTTGGGGTTAGAAGTAAGGGTTACTGTAAGTGTTAGGGTTGTAGGTAGGGTGACGGTTAGGGTTAGCGGTTTAGAATTAGGGTTAGGGATTAGGTGTCACAGTGATGACTAGGAGATAGGGTTAGAATTATGGGATAGGGGTTGTTCTCTGGAAATGCGTTATGCATTAACGTTAGGATAAGAGGTTAAAATTAGGCGCACGGTGAGGTTTACGTGTTAAGGGGAGAAATAGGAACAGGGTTGGGTGTTACGTTCAGGGTTAGGGTTATCTGTTAAAGGTATTGTTTATGCTTAGCGCACGGGCCCTGTCTGCATTAGGCGGGCGGGGGGAGTTTAGGGGGCTGGGATTGTACCCGGGAACCCACTCTATCATACTCTGGGTATGGGTCCGTGGGTTTCATGCAGGACACAGTGGTAGAGCCTCCTTTCACGCATGGCATGGGAGGATTGCAGGCTTTCTAAACTCTAAGAAAGCAAGAAGTCTGAGAATTAGATTTAGGGTTAGGATTCTGGTTAGGGTTAAGGATGAAGTTTAGTGTTAGGGTGAGGGCTTAGGGTTAGGGATTAGGGTTAGGGTTAAAGGTTACTCTTAGGTTTAACGGTTACACTTTGGTTTTGGGTTAAGGTTTACGGTTAGGGTTAAGATGAGGGTTTAGGCTTTGGTACAGGGTTAGGGTTAAGTGTTAGGTTTAGTGTTGAAGATTAGGATTAGGGTTAGGATTAAAGGTTAGCGTGAGAGTTAATGCTTAGGGTTAAGGTTAAGAGTTAGGGTTTAGAGTTAGAGTTACGGTTAGTTTTAGGGTTAGAGTTATGTGCTATGGTTTGTGTTAGAGGTTAGGGTTAGGTTTACTGGTCACGGGTAGGGCTACGTTTAGGGGGTAGCATTAGGGTTATGGTTAGGGTTAGGGTTAGGGGATAGGATTAGGGATAAGTGTTGGGCTTAGGGTTAGGGTTTAGTGTTAGGGTTAGCATTAAGGATTAGGGTTAGGGTCAGGGTTAAATGCTTGGGTGCGGGTAATGGTTAGGGTCAGGGTTAAGGTTCACGGATAGGGTTAGTGTTAAGGGTTACGGGTAGGTTTAGGGTTCAGGTTTAGAGTTAGCATTAGGGCTTAGGTTAGGATTAGGTGGTAGGTTAGACTTAGGGTTAGATCTAGGCCTTAGGGTAAGGGCTAGCGTTAGGGTTAAGAGATAGGGTTAGGTTTAATGCTTAGGATTAGGGTTAGGGTTTGGGGTTAAAGTAAGTGTTAGGGGTTAGGTTTAAGGATCAAAGGTTAGGGTTATTTTTAGCTGTAGTGTTAGGGTTAGGGATAAGGGATCCCATTAGCATTAAGGGTCTTCGTTACTGTAGGGTTAAGGGTTAGGCTTAGAGTTAAAGGTCAAGGTTAGGGTCAGTATTAAGATTTAGGGTGAGGGTGAACGGTTAGGGTAAAGGTTAAGCGTAAGGGTTAGGGATTAGTGATTAGGGTTTTTGGTTAGTGTTAGGGTTAGCGATTAGGAGTTAGTGTTTTATGAAGGGGTATGGTTAGAATTAGGATTGGGGTTAGAGTTAGGGTGAGGTATAGGGGTTAGGTTTAGGGGTTAGTTTTAAGGTAAAAGTATAGGATTAGGGTTTCAGGTTGGGCTTAGGTTTAGGGTTAAAGTTTACTGCTAGGGTTAGGGATAGGGTTCAGGGTTAGCTTTAGGGGTTCTGGTTAGGGTTAGGTGTTAGGTTAGTGTCAGGGTTAGGTCTAGTCGTGAGGGTAAGGTTTAGGGTTACCTTTAAGACCTAGGGTTACGTTTAATGGTTAGGATTAGGATTAGGGTTAAGGGTTAGGGTAAGGCTTAGGGGTTAGGGTGAAGGGTTAGGGTGAAGGGTTAGGGTTTTTGTTAGGCATAGCGTTGGGGTTAGAAGTAAGGGTTACTGTCAGTGTTAGAGTTGTAGGTAGGGTTACGGTTAGGGTTAGCGGTTTAGAATTAGGGTTAGGGATTAGGTGTCACAGTGATGACTAGGAGATAGGGTTAGAATTATGGGATAGGGGTTGTTCTCAGGAAATGGGTTATGCATTAACGTTAGGATAAGAGGTTAAAGTTAGGC